>NC_086383.1:12010944-12323793 GCF_036588685.1 Mytilus trossulus | reverse complement strand
TTATTATAGACAAATTGTAAGACAATGTGAAATCTTTGGATATCACAAGCGAATTAATATATTTAGATTATCTATCTGTCTTTTAGACTACATCTGTTGGTTTTCTTTCAAATAGTTTATAACTTTTTTACTGTTAGTTCCTATTGAATGTTTTGTGGTTTGATTTATTGTTTTTAAACGTTTATTGTAAGAACTTAGAATTACAAACCTTTACTACCTTGGCATAATCCCAATTTGCTCTGAGAATGCTGAAATAATAATAACCGTTTTCATTCATCTTCCAGCCAGAGGGACATGCAGGTCGAACTGTAAAAAACGATTAATTAAGAATAAAGAAAGGAAAAAAATGAGATTGTCGACGGAATAAGAGCAGGAAAATTCTTTTTTAACAACGAGGGCACACTATACAAAATAATAGATAATATGATATATGAACACGAAATCTAACCAAGAATGGTTAATTCCTCTTGAATGTAACCGTGTTTAGAAAAAAAAATCCAGACAGACATTATAAAGCTATTTAACCTAACGATGTTGTTATACTCTATGTTAGTAAATATCTTTGTGGTCATATATAGAATGTCGTTACGTTCAGTGAGTTTTCTTTATTATTTATTGCCATTGATTTATTTTATTTTTGCCACACGAGCATTTCAATTTGTTTTATTCGTTTGGTTTAAGAATTACAAATTAATAGCATCTAATTTGTGTGTGTAGTTTAGGATTCTTTGCTCTTTTGGAACAGAAAAAGGTCAGCGCCATTTCATAAAAACAGTGTTTTTCCCTCATATCATGTTTTTACACACCCTAACAGTAAAACTATACATTTATTTATTCTAAATGATTATGTATATTTTGTTCCATTGTGCATTGAATTAACCCTACTGTCCATTAATATATTAGTCATATGTTCTAATGAAACAAACTTTGACATCGGTTTCCAGAGTATCCAGTTGGACAGGAACAAACAAAACTATTTCTAGTTGGTGTGCACCTTTCCCCATTTAAACAAGGTGAAGTATGGCATGGTGTGACTAAAATATCAGTAATAACAGAATCAGAGTGCAATAATTATATTAAAATCATGAAATATATCGCGATTTGAATTGTTGTTACCTTCACTTCTATTTACACAGTAATAATATAACACAATTACACAACAGTTTGCAGTTATCTCGTGGACATTCCTAGTCATATGCTAATGCTAATGTAGACGTTTTGTTTATATAGATTAGACCGTTGGTTTTCCCCTTTGAATGGTTTTACACTAGTAATTTTGGGGCCCTTTATAGCTTGTTGTTCGGTGTGAGCCAAGGCTCCGTGTTGAAGGCCGTACTTAAACCTATAATGATTTACTTTTTAAATTGTTATTTGGTTGGAGAGTTGTCTCATTGGCACTCACACCACATCTTCCTATATCTATGGTCTATGTTATTATTGTTGTATTCGCAGGAACTGTCTGTAAACGTACACTTCCCTAGCATGCAAACAGAACGTATGTCACACAACTTGTATTTGTTGTTCAAATATAAGTTGTTATCCCTGTAATATAAAATGTCGAAATCCGTTTAGGTGAAATATGTTTTGTTTTACATTTTATATTTAGATTATTTAATATAATTCTATTGTTCGTCGATTTTTGTTAGGTATTGCGGTCTTAGTTTCCCGATCTCTTTCTACGTTTGATTGAAGTTTTGCAAAGGCTAGAACAAGGAACTTTGATTTCGTATTCAAGCTGTAACTTCATCCTAAAGTTGATATTTGCAGACGAGAATGAGAGGATTTATTTTTATGGCAGTCATACACTTTATTTCATTCAAAAACAATTCATTTGGTAAAGTGGTCATAATATTTCATTTATTTAAAATAAAAAGGGTATTTTTGAACCATAAAAATAACATAAGGAGTTCCTATGGGTACTTGCATTGTCTATAAAATAAAAAAAATGCATCATATACAGTTACCCACCTTGACATTGTTTTACACTATATCCAGTTTGACAAGAACAAACAAAACTACTTCCGGTAGGAGTACATTTACCCCCATTCGAACAAGGCGAACTGTTGCATGGTGTGACTATGATAATAAAAGACAATTGTTTGAGTACAGTATATTGACATAAGAATTGCTACAACCGTGACTTCATTATTCACGTGGTTTATTTGAACTAGCTTCCTACATTTTTTCGTTATCATGACATAACCGGGAGAAAATCAGTACCGACATTTCCAAGTTTGCAGTAACAGAAAATGACAAGTGAATGTAAGAAGTAATTTTAGTATCCTTATCTATTTTCACGTTCTTTTTACGTTTGATTGAAATATTTTAAAAGTCTTGTATATGTAACTAATATTAATATCTCAATATTCACGTACCGGAAGTAACTCCTCTCGCCGATTGTCGTATGCAGACGCGAATGAGACGATTCCATTTTAAATATCAGTCTTATACTTATTTTTAATGAAGACAAATTTCATTGGTTAAAGTAGTCATAATGATTCATTTATTTAGAAAAAAGTGTATGTTTTGTGCCACCTTTAATTTAAAAACCCGAATGTTAACCTAACTTTTAATCATACATACATTGACATTGTTTTCCACTATATCCAGTTGGACAGGAACAAACAAAACTGCTACCAGTTGGCTTGCATGTTCCCCTATTTAAACAGGAAGAAATATGGCATGGTGTTCCTCTAAAAAAATTAATTATATAATTGATTTGCAAATATCTAATAAAAATCCTAGGATATATCATAATAGTTGTGTCGGTTCATTGACTGATTAACACAGTTTAGATAGAACTACTTATTTTAGAAATAATTGCAGTAACCGCGGCTATTACAAACTGTGCGCTAAAGTACATAATCTATGATAGCATTAGTGTTTCCGTTGAGTACAATATGAACTTTAGATTTGGACAAATATTTTCGTCATGATAATGCATTCTTCTCTTTGTTTGGCAATTACCGCTATCGAACACAATAGATATGTTTTTGTCATTTTTATTTCAATAATACAAATTATCAAATACTTTTAAATAGAGATGTTTTACAAACCAAGCCTCTCTTAGAGAGATATATAATATTCATAGATAGTTTCTTTTGATAACGTACTGGTTCAAAGATATGATCTCTATGTATCTTCCCAATAAAGACATAGCTTGGGAATGTTACCAATATACATTAACACTATTAGCGGCCGCCTTAAATGCTGAGGTAAATTCTAAGTTAAGGTAGGAGTAGCACTGAATATTAGTATATGTTCCAACTTTTTAAAGTTGGAGGCATATAAATGTAGAATGATCCGCACAGTTTTATATTGAAAAAAATTGTAGTGTATATGAGCGTTCTATTCTAGGATGTAAGTTTTTTAAACTTCATGGTAAAAGTGTACAGTTTCAGATTTAAAAGGAGTTCCTATGGGTTATTAAATTATCTATAGTGAAAGAAATGCATCCTATAAAGTGACTAACCTTGACATTGGTTTTCACTGTATCCAGAAGGACAGGTACAAACAAAACTACTACTAGCTGTCGTGCATTCTCCCCCATTTGAACAAGGCGAATTGTTGCATGGTGTGACTATGATAATAAAAGACAATTGTTTGAGTACAATCATTGTATCAATATCCTACAATATATAGAAATAACAATTGTTACAACCGTGACTTCAATATTCAATTGGTTTATTTGAACCAGCTTCTTAACTTTTTTCGTGATCACGACATAATCGGGGGGAAATCTGTACTGACATTTCTAAGTTTACATTTACAAAAAATGACGTGTGGATTTAAGAAGTTATGTTTTGTATCCTTATATCTTTTCATGTTCTTTTGTAATATGCAGACGCGAATGAGACTATTTTTTTCAAATAGCAGTCTTATACTTTTTTTAGTAAAAACAAAATTCATTGGGTAATGTAGCCATAATATTTCATTTATTTAAAAAAAAATGTATTGTTTGTGCCATCTTTAATTTAAAACCTCGAAAGTTAACCTATATTTTAACAAAACCTACTTTGACATTGTTTTCCACTGTATCCAGTTAGACAGAAACAAACAAAACTGCTACCAGAAGGCTAGCATGTTCCTCTATTTAAACAAGGTGAACTGTGGCATGGTGTCCCTGAAAAAATTAAATGTCATATTTGGAGTGTAAATATTTAATCAAAATCCTAGGATATATCAGAATAGTTGCTCAACACAGTCTAGATGAAACTACTTGTTTAAAAAATATTTGCAGTAACCAAGGCTATTACAAACTGTGGGCAAAAATACATAATCTATGATTTCATTAATGTTTCCGTTGAGTACAATATGTACTTTCGATTTTGACAAATATTTTCGTGAATATTAAAAAAAGTAAGAACACAAAAATACTGAACTCCGAGGAAAATTTATGTCTCTTTAATGATGCTCATGGCCAAACTATTTGAAATTCAAAGCTTATACATTATCTTTTATTTGTGGGGGGGGGGGGTGGTGTCAAAAGTACACCATTTCCCATCTAAATGAATATGCCGTGTGTACTCAAATATGGTTTTACCGAGTCAAATACTGTATGCAAGTCAACTACTTTTGACTTTATAGACTTGATATACAATTAAACATGCTTCAAAAGATAACAAAATGCTTTCCAAACTTATTGTTGATTTTGATTCTATTGTGTATTTTCGAACAACGTATCGAAAAATTTTGACATATTGTAAAAAATTAACTCCAAAAAACATAACTTTAGCTGAGGTTTTATATTTTTTGTACTGTATGTTACCCTGACCTTTGCCCAATTGATTTCAAGTCCCCATAGTGTGTTTCTTTTTCTATTAGGCATACTCTATTTAAATTTCATGAATGTTTCCTAATGCTTTGAAACATGTATCCAATAAGTAAAATGTTTGCACCCAGACACCAAACATTTATTCTGTAAACATATTTTGAATTCGTTGCTTATCACCTAACAAATGTTACAATCTTCACATCTGGATCTATTGTATCAATCACTACAAGCACAGATAGGTAATTTCCCAAGTGCAGTCCAAGTTCCATTGTAGAAGCAAGGTTCTTTAGAACACGGCGTTTCTAAAAGAAAACATATACCGGGGTATATTACCAAGAGATAATTTAATGAAATTTTCCCCATTCAACCTATAGCACGCGCAAAAGATATGTTGACGTACATTATTTAGCATATTAATCTATTGCAATAAAAAATAGTGATATCTAATAAAATTTGTAGATTTAGCTAACAAAGTCCTTATATTTGTATAAAGTAACATTCGTTTACAGTGGATATTTGTTGTAACGTTGTATAAGCTACAATAAAATATTGCTCCCCGGTCCCTCTCTGTGATTACCATTTGTTAACGCTGGTTCATTTCCCAATCACTCTTTCATCAAGAGAAGATAAATAATTCGATAATTGTTCATAGTCTTTTTCAAAAATGATGAACGATTCTTTATATTGGTATGTCATCATTTTAAACGTTTCAAACTTATGAAATTATATTAGTACATCAATGTTTTTGATACACCAATAACAAAAACTGAAATATATTGAATTGATACATTTTGTAATTATTAAAAATCATATCAGAAACGTAAACTTAATCATAAAATAATGAATCTGTTAAGGGGAGAGAATACTCGCATAACTTTTTCGAATTGGCGCATAATACAACGGAATGTGACTCTTGCATACATATGGCACATAAATATAATTAATCAACTGTGCAATCGTCCGCCACCTTCAAAGATGATTCTAAATTATAAATATAACCAAAAGTTGTTAATCTATAGATAGTGAAGACTAATGAAAGCTAACCCACTGTAAACATATTTCTTTGCATTTTTTTAAAACTTTCTCAGAAAAATGCTCGAGCCACTTCACTTTCATAGCTCAAAACGTTTTTACACAATAATTGAATAAAGAAGTTAAAGATTATTCGCTTCTCAAAGTGAAAGACGCAATAAAAATCGTATGCTTGTACCATCCTACCGAAATACAGATTTAATTAAAAGTCATGAACATTTCGACATTACTTCGTATATTTATATCAAAACCGATATTAACCAAATCACAAGTACGTGTTAAGATCCGACTATATACCTATTTCCAGATATGGTCAGGTAAAGTTGCTACATTGTTTTAGAAAATGTTTCAGTTACCTCAGGGCAATTACAAGCCGTACAATGAGGAGAGCACAACAAGGGCTTATATTTATATATAAATATTTGTTGTTTTGAATTTAACAAAAAATGTGCTCATCATTAAGTCACATGTTTATTATAGTCATTTACTACATTTGTCAATATTTTCATAGTTTTTAATTGAAATAGTGTTTTCATTAAGGTACCCGCTGATACGAAAATCAGGCAAATCTACCAGTCACTGATGGTTGTATCAATAAATATAGCCTAAATTTGTGTGGATACATTAATTAGATAATCCTGGTATCTATGATGAGTTTATTGCTATGAAACGCATGTTCAAAAACTATATAATAAATCCAGTCGATGATTTGAAACCAGTAGCGTTGTGTTTAAACGTACAATAAATACCGTATTAAAGAAACTTTAATCATAAATTATATTTTACTTATTGAACAACAATGCAGTAGCTTTGTTTTGCGTTGGTGAAGCAATGATCGATAAATGTGAGTAATCTCTGTTTTGAAATTTTGATTATTAATGAAAAAAAAATATTCAAATATTTCACCTTAAAGATGATATATTTCAAAAATACAATATTAAAAATAATAACAGTTATACACGTCTATTCCACATTAATATGATTAAGTTTAAGAATATATATATTGTCTCTAAATTAAAAAAAAAAAGTGAATAAACCATAAAAAATCAGATCATGATATCGGTATATAGTTGTTTCCTACAAAGAAAAAGGTTAAACTGCCATTTATTTTATTAATATTTATAAAAAATATGATCAAACATTCGATATTTTTGCAGAATCAAATAAAATTGCTACTTTTGTTTAGGTTTTATCAATGGATATGTAACGACTTAATGACACTTCACAAAATAAACATTGTAAGTGGGTTTATTTGTTGTTTTATTGACAACGCCTTTTTGAGATTGACATTGCTACATCCTATATTTGGCTGAAAATTAATACCCACTTTCTTGTATAGTGATTTGACGCCCTATTGATTATTATAAAGCAAATTAGAGTAACTGCCCTTTAATAATATTCCACCAGAAAGACTATTTTGTCTATCTTCTCATTTACTGCAGAAGAAGGGTAAAATCAGTTATCAGATTTATTATTTTGTATGCTTGTTTTATTCTTTGAAAAGTATCAGCGGAGCAAGTGTTGTTACGTTGGCATGTATATAAATAAAACACTAAATGAGGAAAATGATGTACTTTCTTAAATTATTAGAATCAACATCTTCCTAGTAATAACTTCTTTTGCAGAAATGTTTTTTAGCAAATCTTTTGTTTCAAACCATATTTTTTATGGAAAAGTGGAAAACCAAATAAAAAGGTTGATAGTATCTCGATAGTATTCTGTTTCAGACTATTCACATTTGTTTGATTTGTTATCAAAGGTACCAGGCTTATAATTTGATGCAACAGACGCGCGTTTTGTCTACATAAGACTCATCAGTGATGCTCATATCAAATATTTATAAGGCCAATCAAGTACAAAGTTGAAGAGCATTGAGGACCCAAAATTCCAAAATGTTGTGTCAAGGATGGATTAGGTAATCTATTCATGGGATAAGAAAATCCTTAGTTTTTTTTTTAAATTTTCAACGTTTTTTATAAAAATAATTTCCATATAATTCCCCCAATATTCATGTCAACACCTAAGTGCTGACCAGTGGGCTAATGATACTTCGGGTTGAAACGTCCACAAGTAATGGCATTAACGCAGTGGTGTAAATAGTTAAACAATGTAAAAGGATTATTATTAAATACGTTACACGCGCGTTTCGTCTAAATAAAGAGTCAATAAAACTGAATGTGTGTAAAAAATTTCAATGTCAAATTGAAAATTAATATGTTTCCTATTTCTCTTCTGTATCTAATGAAAAATAATGAATTGTTTTATATACTTATTCAAGTATTTGTTATCTGAAATTAGTTGCGGACAAATTTGTATAATAATTCGAACAGGTGCAATAGTGGTTTTGACATGAACGCTGGTAAATGTTGAATAGAGGAAAGCTCATTGTTCGAATTCAGTAAATCAGTACTGAAAAAAGATGTCTCTTTTTCGCATCGATTCATTCATAAAAAATATTGTCGATATTTTGTTCTATTCCATATTAAATTATATGGATTATGTAAATAAAAAAGCTCTTCATCTTTAAAACGGTTAATTAAGATATCGCTCCTGATATTCTTAAGTATACTGATATTTTGCATGACCTTCTTCATTAATCAACAAGGTATTATCTTCTCCAAATATTCTATTATTTTTAAATATTTTTCCAAGGTAACATATTAAATAGATCTCGAATTGTGTTTACTCATGTCATTTTAACTCCTTCCTTTCCCTAAATCTTTTTAAATTTGAAATTCCATATACTTAAACAAAAATCAACATCTTTTTGTATGTAAGGCGGAGTAGCATGTAGAACATATTTACTTGAATTGAAATAGATGAGTCTAATGAAATGATAGCTGTAATTTTACCAATTAATTAATACGGATATATCCATGAATTCGATATAGTCATTGCATTTTTTTAATTGATTTTGCAAGGACAAAGTTAACACGGCAAAAACCTGTAAAAAAATGTATTCTATCCGATTACGTCTCAACCAATCTCTTTTTAATTTCACTGTCTACGTATCGCGCATGTATATATCATTTAAACTTAAATTGACACAGTTTAAACATAGGTTATCAAAGTAGTCCTGGATAAATTGTCGTTTGAAATGTTAACAAGTAAAGAAATTATTACAGACCAAGCACATTCAAATATTTGTAGATAAGCAAATCGTATAAAAGAGGGACGGAAGACACCAAAGGGACAGTCAAACTCGTAAATCTAAAACAAACTGACAACGCAATCACAACGTAATAACCGAAAACATTAAGAGGTTAAAAATAAGTTACAAGTTTTATAAAACTCTTTTACATTTAACGAACATTAAATCAAATCATTATTCAACAGACTTTTTTCTTTTTCTGAAAAAATAAAATTAAACTTCTTCAAATGTTGAACAGAAATGTTTACATCTACGCACCCCATAGTAATTTGAAATGCTAGGTAAGACAACACTTATCACTGATTTTAGTTATGTGCATGTTATCGTGAACGGGTCATAGTTTTCAATTAATTATGACAACTCGTCTAAATCATTTTGAATGATTATCTTTAATACGTCAATAGTTGTTTACAATAAATTACGGTCAAATACAGTTAAGGAGGCTCGAGGATACCAAAAATTCAGCAAATAAAAAAAAAGGACATTTTTTTTATTACAAATTTTTTTTATCAAAATTGTGAAAGGAAATTGGGAATGTGTCAAAGCGATAACAACCCGACCATAGAGCAGACAACAGCCGAAGGCCACCAATTTTTCTTCAATTACTCAATTACAATACATATTAGTTGTTACTTTGCGATATGTTACAAAAATCAAACAAAAAGATCAATTCGTGATTGCCCCAGAAGACTTAAAATGTTTATTTCATTGAAAAAAGCTCCAAGTTATCTCCCTTTGGTATAAAAAATACCTTTTTGGGGCATTTAAACTAAAACATTATTTTTTAACTCATCGGTGACGTATATTTTTTGATTATTCTTTTTATTCAAATAAGCTGTACGTAAACTAAACTGACTAAAAAAAGTTTTAAATAAACGGTGACCACATATTTTTATTTCATTTTTCAATTTAGAATAGGATAACGTTTATCGATATGAAAATTCTATATTTGAACAAAATAAAATTTATACCCACGCGACCCCTTAAAAAAGGGATTCACTTGAATGCAAAAGAAATCACATTTTATCTTCCTGATTCATTTGTTGTTTTATTAGCCTGGCAAATCCTACATTTCGTTCAACATTAAGATTCTTGATGTTTTAAGATGTACATTTTTTTCTTTAGAGCCAGAGTAATAATGCAACTATTACTATAAGGTTACACTGTCTACTACACGAACTACGGAAATGACAATGATAAAAGAGGAACGAAAGAAACCAAATAGGACAGTCAAACTCTGAAATCGAAATCCTAAACTGACAACGCCATGGCTGAAAATGAAAAAGACAAACAAACAAACAACTTCGTGTTGCTCATATTATAACAAATCCGGTAAATAGTTGAAATCGGTAGGTCACATTCATGAGAGGGAAGGGGGTTGTAGTTACGACGTAAGAAACATATCCGGTATTATCTGTGAATTGGTTATTCCATAACGATCAATCAACTCGTAATGGCGTCCGTACAATCTAATCTACGAAGGGATGATTTCAACTTTACCTTTTGAAACTCTTGGTTTAATAGCTTGCTTGTGAGCCGCAATCCTCTATCAAGAAAATCATGGTAGGAAATACAAGCACGGGAATATCTAACATATTAGAATAGTGACCATTGAAAACGATCAGGAGCCTGTAATTCAGTGGTTGTCGTTTGTTTATGTGTTACATTTATTTGTTTACATAAAAAGCCGTTAATTTTCTCGCTTGAATTGTTTTACATTGTCTAATCGGGGCCTTTTATAGTTGACTATATGCGGTATGGGCTTTGTTCATTGTTGAAGGCCGTACGGTGACCTATAATTGTTAATGATTGTGTCATTTTGGTCTTTTGTGGATAGTTGTCTCATTGGCAATCATACCACATCTTCTTTTTTATAATGATTTGAACGATAAAGATTTAGTCGTGAACAAGTATTTCCATCAAGGTTAGAACATGATGTGTCCATCACATACATGTTTTATTCTATTCCAATCTCAAATATTTTTTAATCAAATAAAAAATAACAGAACAAAACCTACAAACAAGGTTTTTATCATCGATAGTCTTGCAATAGTTTGCTTACCTCATAAATGGTAGGTGTGTGTTCGACAATAACCAAGAATAGATTTTACTGCCGACTGTTACAAGGTGAAAGATAACATCAAAGAGTAAAATGGTAATAACTAGGAAAGCGAGTCATTATGGATTGAACAATCTAGATAATTAGTTTTAAGTAGTGTAGATTTTTGTTTAAGTTAAAAAAAAAAATTATGGAAGACTCTCTTTCTAATTGTAGTTGCTTGTACGTAGTACAGAACGGACGGTACAGAAATTTAGGCAAATAGTTTTATTCCAATTTCAAACTCTGTTACATTACTCTAGAAACTATTGCAATCTTAATTCTATTCTAATTAGAAAAAAAAGGATAAAATCGGTATGCAAGTAATATATGAGTGGTAAACAAATATGTTATTAAAATTGATAAATACCATTGTTTTTCAGCAACACAAACATAGTTGTTCGAGCTATGAAACAAACCAAAAGAAATCCAAAGATGAAACAAGCCAAATGATTTCCTCGTCGACTTTTGACAGTTATTTGGTTTTTACAAATGTCGTTCAAATGTGGTAAAGCGCAATTAGTAGGATGCACTGCTTGATCATCTATACTCTCGTATGTGTGAGAGTTACAAGAAGTTCGGGTTTGCATTTCGCTATGATATACATCTTGTTTAACCTCTGCTGTGTTATTATCAAAAATAGTAAATCTTTCAGAAGTTTGATCGTGCTCCTTTGTACTATCTCTTTTTTCAATTGCTCTACTGCTCGTGTTTTTAATAATGTTTTCGGATTGTTGATCGTTTTGCAAGGTATCATAACTGCTCCTCGATATTGTCAAGTCCTCTAGCAATAAAGTGTCATACGTTTTGTTCTTCTTAAAAGTGTGTTGTCGTGAACGAATATTGTCATCAAAGTCAGAACATGATTTGGCCATCATATACACGTTTTATTCTCTTCCAATTTCATGAAATATTTTTTTTTATCAAATAACATTTGATACATAAAAACCAGTATTCAAACTGACACTCATGACATAACGTGCAGTTAAGTCGCTTTGTCTTAAATGGGGTATTTACAGGAGTTACTGTATTTAATAAAAATATAACAATAACATTTCCTAATTGTTACATAATGAAAATCTAGAGTGTAACAATAGCACACGTGTATCCCTTAGACGCAGTTATGTACAATTCTTTTACACGCTCATGTATTAAGTATTTTACACTAATATTAACCATAAAATAGCAAAACACTAACGTCAGATAAAGCCGTTTTCACATTGATCTAAACTCAGTGAGGTGGAAGTGTACTCAAACCCTCAACTGTACTATAGAGGAAAGGGATTAATATAAGTTGTAAAACTTGTTTCCCAATCCACTATAAACAAATATGTTTAAACTAACTAAACTATAATACGTTCCTATTGTAAAATATTATTGTTTACATGTCACTCAAATCATACTTTGACTACAAGTAGTTGATCTTCAATGAAGTCCTTTTACCGGCATACAAATAGATAGTAAGATGGTGGGTTCCATTATAAATATTCATTGACATTTCATATATTTAATTAAGATTATCAAAATCATATTATTATCGATACAATTATTTACGTATCTATAAAATTAAAAATGAAAATTGGGAATGTGTCAAAGAGACAACAATCCGACGAATATTTATAACAAAACCTCAAAAATTGCTCATTTTAAATCACGATTAAGGTGACTGGTGTGTCTTCCTCCATCTTGGATTTGGAAGTAGCAGATAACTTTGGTCTAGACATTTAGTGAAATGTGCAAGTTTTAAGAGTTGTATTTAATTTTGTAAAATACTTTTGATATAAATATAGAAAATTGTGGTTTTATCATAATCACGACTGTAATTTCTCAAAAACACCTTGTTTGTGTTTGATCGATTTTTTTTAACTTATCCAAATAAGTGGATATTACTAAGATATAGTAATTTTTATAATAAAAAGTGATATGAATTCACCTATTTTGATATGAAAACAAGTTCGGTGACCCCATTTTTTTCTATTTTTTCTCTAAAACCATTCTATAAGATCAATCTTCTCACATTTTATCTGAAAGTTCTGATAATACGTTTTCTTTTTATCACACAAATTTAAATTTTCCATGCATAATCTTATAAACAAAATCTAACAATTTCGCACAACCTGTAGCGTGAAAAAAGCCCCAACTTTTAGTATATTTTGAAAAAAGCATGATCAAAACTTCATTTTGACATCAAATCTTTTATCAATTTTCATTTAGACGCTCAGCAGTATTAAGTCGGTATCTAAAACCACAGGGAGATGACGTTGTTAAATCATTTAAATTGTGATCAAATGGTTGGTTTAATATTTTTTTTGGAAATATTTATATTTGTGCTGCGGGCTCAAAGTAAATACTTTGCCAAAGTTTATAAAAATCAAACGAGCCATACAAATTTTGGTAAAGGTGTTGTCCTGTAATGTTGTGTTGTCATTTTAATGTCATATTTTACATGGCAATAAAAGAGGAAGGTTTGGCATGCCAAAAAACCGGTTCAATCCACCATTTTTTCCTTTAAAATGTCCTGTACTAAATCAGGAATATGCCCATTATTATATTATAGTTCGTTTCTGTGTGTGTTAGATTTTAACTTTGTGTTTCCGTTGTGTCGTTTGTTTTCTCTTATTTTTTAGTGTGAATTCACATTACCATAAGACGTGTCATGGTACTTATATATCCCAAATTCATAAATTCGGTTTAGATGTAATATTTGTTATTCTTATTGGATTTTTTCTAATGTTTAGTCCGTTTCTGTTTGTGTTACATTTTAATGTTGTGTCGTTGTTCTCCTCTTGCGTTTCCCTTAAATTCAGTAAATTCAGAGACAACAACCCGACCAAATAAAAAAACAACAGTAGAAAGTCACCGACAGGTCTTCAATGTAGCGAGAAATTCCCGCACCCGAAGGCGTCCTTCAGCTTGCCTTTAAACAAATATATAATAGTTCAGTGATAATGGATGCCATACTAATTTCCAAAATATACACAAGAAACTAAAATTAAAAGAATACAAGACTAACAATACATACAAGACTAACAATACATACAAGACTAACAATACATACAAGACTAACAATAAATACAAGACTAACAATACATACATGACTAATAATACATACAAGACTAACAATACATACAAGACTAACAATACATACAAGACTAACAATACATACAAGACTAACAATGCATACAAGACTAACAATAAATACAAGACTAACAATACATACAAGACTAACAGTACATACAAGACTAACAATACATACAAGACTAACAATAAATACAAGACTAACAATACATACATGACTAACAATAAATACAAGACTAACAATACATACAAGATTAACAATACATACAAGACTAACAATGCATACAAGATTAACAATAAATACAAGACTAACAATACATACATGACTAACAATACATACAAGACTAACAATGCATACAAGACTAACAATACATACAAGACTAACAATACATACATGACTAACAATAAATACAAATTAACAATGCATACAAGACTAACAATACATACAAGACTAACAATACATACAAGACTAACAGTACATACAAGACTAACAATACATACATGACTAACAATACATACAAGACTAACAATACATACAAGACTAACAATAAATACAAGACTAACAATACATACATGACTAACAATACATACAAGACTAACAATAAATACAAGACTAACAATAAATACAAGACTAACAATACATACATGACTAACAATACATACAAAACTAACAATGCATACAAGACTAACAATACATACAAGACTAACAATACATACAAGACTAACAATACATACATGACTAACAATAAATACAAGATTAACAATGCATACAAGACTAACAATACATACAAGACTAACAATACATACAAGACTAACAGTACATACAAGACTTACAGTACATACAAGACTAACAGTACATACATGACTAACAATGCATACAAGACTAACAATAAATACAAGACTAACAATAAATACAAGACTAACAATACATACATGACTAACAATACATACAAGACTAACAGTATATCTATTTCTCGCATGAATAGATAATTCTCGTATCACACTGTCCGGAGTGTGATACGAAAAAGTGATACGAAAAATGCGTTAATTTGATTGGCCAACGAAACCTCCTGAAACGATATTGCGGCATTTTCATTGGCTATTCTTTAGGTCATTGTTGACAGTTAAAGGTCACAATGATGTACATTTCCTCCATTGCAACGGAGATAAGCGATTTCTTCAATAATATAGAAAATACGCAAACTTTTCACCTTATTATATATTCTTATTCAAATATTATTACATTCTGAAGCGTACAAAATGTTTAAAAAAGTCTTATGTTGAAGATTGACGACGAACAGGACATATGACGTCACAATGCAGTTATGTTCAAGCGACTGGGTCGACGTTTCGCGGATTTTTTTTATTAAGCACAAAAAAGCATGTTTACCATAAGAGAAATAGGTTTCACAACTCGTGAGAATTAGATATCGTTTGATATCAACTCTCTTTATTTAATTTAAATAGTAATAACAAACTCGCCACAGGCTCGTTTATTATTATATTGAAATTAAATAACTCGAGTTGATATCAAGCGATATCTAATTCAAACTCGTTATGAAACCTATAATTATTGATAGACGTTATGTGCATTTAAAAAACAATTGTGGGATTAATGTTAACAGTTTGACCCATCTAGACAGAGTGATTGTTATGATAATTATAGAGAAAGGCTTTTAACATCAATATTTGTCAATTGTGTCCTCATGCAAACTTGTCTCAGATATGCTAGCATAATACTTTCTCAAATTTATACACTTGCATAATACGACTCTTGAACAATTTAACGTATTTAAAGGATCAAATTATGTTTATAAATACAATGTATCTGAAATGCATGGTATTTGTGTTTGATCACTCAATTTTCTTTCAAATTATGGTCGGTACTTTACAATATCCAGTAATACACAGTATCACCCAATAAAACCTAGTGAAACCCGCGTTGTCCAAGTACTTTCCACTAGGCTGGGTAATACTCATAAAACCCGCGTTTTCCAAGTACTTTCCACTAGGCTGGGCAATACTCATAAAATCCGCGTTGTCCAAGTACTTTCCACTAGGCTGGGCAATACTCATAAAATCCGCGTTGTCCACGTACTTTCCACTAGGCTGGGCAAAACTCATAAAACCCGCGTTTTCCAAGTACTTTCCACTAGGCTGGGCAAAACTCATAAAACCCGCGTTTTGTTAACTCTGTCAATACTCTTATTTATGTCGGATTTACAAGACATCCAGGTTTGTATTTCGATATGATAATTATTTTGTTTAACATTTGCAGTGTTTTTATCCCAAAAAGTAAATCTTTTAGAAGTTTATTGTGCTCCTTTGTTCAATCGCAATGTTCTCTATTTCTACTGTTTGCGTGTGTATTAATGTTGTTAACATTTTCATCGTTTTTTAAGGTATACTTATTGCTCTCCGATATTACAATGTCGTCTGGCACTACAGGTTCATACGTTTGGTTTTCATCGAAAATTGGTTTTGGTGAGAAAGAATTTCCATCAAGATGAACAAGTTTTGTTCATCAAGGTTTGAACATGATTTGGTAATCATATACACTTTTTGGTCACATCCAATCTCAAATTTTACTATTTCCAAAAATAAACAATTGATATGTAATACAACATTTTCTCATACAGACACTAAGAAATTACCAAGTTGTTTCAGGGATTTCGTTACCATAAATTACTTAAAACGTTTACTAAATTCTTTCATAGACACACATATTTGATTAGTAAATTTGCCTGTATTCAAAATGGTATATCACTTCCTAATTTTTACGGTTATATTGTGCTTAAAGCGCGAAAATCACTATGTGATCTGTGTAAACCTTTAAACCAACTTATTAGTAAGGGTTATCGTACCAATGTTGAAATTAGATCTCTGAATATAGTTTACATTGGCACATTTTGTCATTAGAATGTGTATTTCTTTTCAAACGGGATGTATAGAGACACACACACACGTTCATTTTTATCTATTAAGAAGTCACTCCTAATTATCCTACTACTTGTTGATACATTCATTTTTGGCATTGCACAAGTCATGTCTTCTTTGACTGTTTATGACGTTAACACACTAAATCCCTGGGATGTGTTTTAGTTGATTTTAGTCTCTGATGCATGATTTTTTTTTTATTAATAATTGTTTTGGATTTTTGAGCTAGCTGTCAACAATTGTGAGTACTCTCAACTTGTCCTTTCTTATTAATATCATGAAAATGACCTGTTGAAACTATTTGTAATGGTTTTTTTTCCTGTTATTTATTGTTTAAATAGATCTTGTCTGTATAAACGCTGTGATTATTTAGAATTACTACAAATTTTCACTTCTTCGTACTATGAACATCAAAATTATTTCATTTCTCATTAAAACTGTTCTTGCAACTGTACAGTTATTTTTATTTAGCACTAACTTTATAGCTTCATTGATGATATTCACCCCATATGTACCAAAGGTAAGATTAGTTTTAATGATAATTAAGAAATGTATTGGTATTCCTATGCGCTAGATTTTATACACACAGAAAAAGAAGTACACCTAACAACAAATCTATTTTCATTTACCTGTGTATTTTATGACGCAGGCTTTTTAAAAAATGATGATTTTCTAAAAAAAAAACAAGTTCACAGTGGTATCATACTTTAACTGTGATTCAACCTGTTTATTTACTTCTGATCTTAATTATTCATCCCGTATAATTGTTTTTAACTATGCATTCACATTCAGGTACCACAGATGAAATCTATTCGATCATTGTGTGTTAATTTGCGTGTATTTGATTGATTTAAGCCTTCCAATTGATATTGTATAGGGGTGTCTTTCTATTTTGTAATGTTATACTACTGTTTCAGAAAAGGTAGAAGGTTTGGTATCATTAAAACGTTTAATCCTGCTGCAAATATGTGCACCTGTTCTTATGAATCTGATGTACAGTAGTTGTCGTGCCTGTGTGTAGTTAATACGTGTTTCACGTTTCTCGTTATTTCATATAGATTAGACTGTTGCTTTTCCCGTTTGAATGGTTTGACACTAGTTATTTTTAGGGTCCTTTATAGCTTGCTGATATATCTAGGTGAAAGTTATAAGACCGGGTCAACGTATTGTCCGTGATATGGAATTTTATTAAGAGCTCAGCATAATGATATAGACAGTGGGACAACCGATAAATTCCAACTAAGTCACATGTATTTTTTTAATTACAACCAGTCAACCTATGAATAGTTCGGATCATGTTGATTGACTTTACTCTACCACGTAACGCTATAAACTAGACATTAAGGAACATAGCAAACAGTTTAATGATATGTAAATGTCTTTTAATTAACAAAGTTTTTACATCATTTTTTGTTGAAATGAAACATATATGAATTGGTTCTTATAACATAGTAAGACTCATTAAATATACCAGGCTTATCAGCGTATTAATAAACTCATCATAGATACCAGGATTAAAATTTCATATTTACGCCAGACGAGCGTTTTGTCTACAAAAGACTCATCAGTGACGCTCGAATAAAAAAATGTTAAAAAGACCAAATAAAGGACGAAGTTAAAGAGCATTGAGGACCAAAATTCCTAAACGTTTTGCCAATTACAGCTAATGTAATCTATTCCTGAGGTAGAAAGCCTAAGTATTTCAAAAATTCAAAGTTGTGTTAACAGTAAAGCACAGAAGTAATAAAACTGATCGTAAAAGACACTCAAACCCCCAATAGAAAACAGTTAAAAACCTACAGGCCTTTCTTTATGTACAAAATGGCGATTTAAACCTGGTGATATAGATAGCTTAAACCCTTAGTGTGCGACAGTCATATGGTTTTATTATATTGACAACAAAAATGTGAGAAAAACAAAGACTTAATAAGTAAAAAATGGCAAAATGTAGGTACAGCAATCCAAATTCATATAACAGTGCTTTAAAGAAAGTCGGAAAAGATACTATGACGACATTTTAAACACAAATTTCGAATGGAAAAATACCACATTACGTCAAAAAGAAAAGAAGGAAAGATAATAAGGTAAAACATCAACTCTTCATAGAAAATTTTAAAATGTCTTAGCATATCAATAAGTCCATATTTATCTAAGGTTTTTCAGAAGGATAATACAAGTTTTTGAAGACATTAACAAAGATAATCAGGTTAGACTGTCCTTTTTAACTGTCTCTAAATAATTTAAAAGAAATCTGCATACATAATGATCGTGTAAATGCCAACGTAGGTCTTATTAGTTTCTTTTTTGTCTAGAAGTAAAAATTTGAATCAGAGTGGTCGAACTAATTTTATAAAAATGTGTATCGTTTTGATAAACTTGAAAGATATCAAAGCACACAGAAAGTTACAAATATCCCTTCCGTCTAGTATTCACAGTAACCAAATATTCAAAACGGAAAGTCCCTAAACTCAAATGCTTAATCACATTAGACGAATGGAAAGAATGTCATATTTGTGACTTGATTCAAGGATTTCCTTGTGTCGAAAATTGTGAATGAAACCTGGTTTATGGCTAGCTAAAACTTTTACTTTTAAAATAGCATTATTTTGGCAACAATGTACGAGCAAAACAAACATACAATGTACATAATATGTAAAAATGAAAAACAGTGGAGTACAGCATTTTACTTTCTTAGCAAATACACAAGCAACAATGAAAAAACAATATGGCATGGTTAGTCTGTAAACACAGCAAATATGCAAAAATGAAAAACAAGCATACGAAAAATTACCAATGTAAAAGCATAATAACACTATGGCGAGATGGTTATATACCGAGCCACGCCGAAAGAATATTACCACAAATTGACTAAACTGCAAGTGGAACTGTTATATCAAATTTAACTCGTTTTCTCTTCTTGTGTTGCTTCATAATTCAAATCAATCTGAAATTTAAAAAAAACCCACTGAAATAGGTGTATATTGATTGTGAATTGTTTGTGCATTCAAATAATTGAAACATTTTTGAAGTCTACTTTGAATATTTGCATTAAAATATCAAGCTTTGTTTAATTACTAGCTTTTTATTGAGTAATATTATCATAAAGCCTTGTTAAACTTGCAATTTTAAAAAAAAATTGCAGAATTTATCTTTGTTTCAATAAAAGAAATACTTGACATGTGTAGTGTTTTATTCTATCCAATACTACAGACAGAATTTCCTATTTCATTGCTCATAAGATAAAAACTATCACTGGGATATGAACCAATCAAATTTCAACCATTTTTTTCTGTGTACAATCTTAAGAAACCATGTTAACTCAGATTTCCAAAATATTCTTTCAAAACAACGCATAAAAAATGGTGTCTTAAAACAACCAATATTTAAATTTCCTACAACTATCAATTCAAGGGAAATCTAAAAAGTAAAATAGGAAAACTACAGTAGTCCGAGGAAACGGAAAGTCTCTAAGCAAATTATAAAATTAAAAGCTCAATCTCATTTAATGAATGAAGATCAACTGTAAGGTACCGCTATTTTCTTATGAAGAAAATAATGACCATCAAGAATATACTAACGGTTTTTCGCATATGAAGCGATAATCAATCCCACAATTTTCATCATTCCATTCAAAGTCCAATCTTTTATGAATGTTGAGACAATGTTGGTTTCCATCCTGATTATTTGGTTCGTGTTTAGTACGTATATGCCAATCCGTTCCTGTAAACCTCTGTCCACTAGTTGTCCATACCCACACACCTTCATGAGCCTCATCTGATCCACCAAGCCAAAAAGCTGAAAGAGCATTTGTTTTAGAATGAATAAACGACGTGTTACTCAAGACTGCACTTTTCATAAAAACAATACTACTATTTATTAAAAGTTATATAAATTAAAAGAATTTGAGATAACTGCTTTTAACACAAAAGATTATGGCAATATATAAGGGATACATTTATAAAGCGTAGTTGACACACTTATGTATGCCAGTAAACAAGCTTGGAGATCAGAAGGAAAATGAAGCTATAAAAGAGATTTTCAAAGTTTGAACCATTAACTGTACATTAAAATAAATGAGGTTTAATACATTTATTAATCAGTTCATTTGATTCATTAATATATGAATAAATATTCTTAGCTTCTTAAAATTTGATTGTCATTTGGAATCATCATGTGCATAAGGTGTTCGAAACATGTTAGACACGTTAAGTATTGACCAATTTTACGCACTTATATTATTTTAATATAGATACACCTCACGGGTGTAATTTTGTAAGAAATAAATATTTAACAACTGCAATTTTCCAATGGCAGGTACATACTTTCCCCATTTACTTGTGCGTTTGTCCTTAGAAACGTCATCTTACTTCGTGTTGTTACTTCTGCAAGCATACTGCTACGCCATTGACAAGAAGACTGGAGAGTAAAAATGTAAACCACGATAAACATTCAACGTAATGATGAAAAACTGTGTTAAATTCATAGCATTCAATAGCTGGTTTTCACCAGCCCAGTAGTCATCACTTCGGTGTTGACATAACTAACAATTGTGTGGTCATTTTTATAAATTTCCTGTATACAAAACTACTTTGAATTTTTCGAAAAACTAAGGATTTTCTTATTCCAGGCATAGATTACCTTAGCCGTATTTGACACATCTTTTTGGAATTTTGGATCCTCAATGCTCTTCAACTTTGTATTTGTTTGGTTTATAACTATTTCGATATGAGCGTCACTGATGAGTCTTAAGTAGACAAAACGCGCGTCTGGCATATTAAATTATAGTCCTGGTACCTTTGATAACTATTTCAAAGAAACAAAAATTGTGAATAACCTTAACCACATTTAATAATTCTTCAGAGGTTAAAACTTTCAACCGTATGCATTTAAACCAGTTTTGACCAGTGAATTATATTTTGATATGCCATACGTTGATTTTAGACAATAACATTGAGCAATTCATTTATATAAAAAAGTAAACTAAAAAAAAATACTGAACTCAGAGGAAAATTAAATCGGAAAGTCCCTTATCACATGGCAAAATCAAATGACAAAAAACATCAAACGAATGTACAACAACTGTCATATTCCTGACTTGGAACAGGCATTTTCAAATGTAGGAATGGTGGATTGAACCCGGTTTTATAGCGCTTAACTTCTCACGTTTACGACAATCTCTTCAAATTACGTTATATTTACAATGATGCGTGAACATAGAACTGCAAATTCTATCTGTTTTATCTTGTTGATAACTAGATTTATTGACCCTCAATATTAAAATATTCTAGTTTTAAAATGCTCGCGAAATTGATAATCAGGAACGATTGATAAATATCAAACAACATTGAATATCGAAGAGCTATGCAACCAAAGGAACATAACAGTGATGGCAAAATTCGTGTAAGGTCAACTTTGCCAGAGGGAGTTGGAACCTAAGTAAGGAATCTCGCTTTTAAAATATTTTTTTCAGCCATCTCGAGGAGATTAATATCAAAAGGTTTGCGTAGTATGATTTATAATTATCATAGCCTATATTCTATTGATTTCTTAAAATTCTATTATCTATTTATTAAGATTTAAGATTTAATCATTAATTATTCTTTTTTTATTGGAGCAATTGAACAAATTAGGGTTTCATCTGCTAAGCAAGAGTGTACTTTTCTTCAAAGACATGAGCGTCTTAGTTTTACATGCACACTATTTTCTATTTAATAATCGGTATTCACGCCTGTAATTGATATACAATTAAATTTGGTTTCGTTAGTTAACACAACATAACCCACTCGCTTACGTGGATTCGTGGATTCCAAATATCTGGCAAAATTTTAAAACGAGAGAAGCAAACATCCTTAATATGTTTGGGTAATCAATCTTTATTAGGTATCTCTAATCACTAGACTACTTCTCTAGTTTTCTTTCAAATATTTGACAATATGAATTAAAAACTTTTTTTACTGCTGCTTTCATCCGAAGGTTCAGTAGCTTGAATCATTGTTTTGAAACATTTAATTGTAAATACTTAAAGAAGACAAATCTTGACAACCTTGGCACTATACCAATCTGTGCTTTCACTGCTAAAATAATAACATGTTTTTTCGTTCATCTTCCAACCAGAGGGACATGACGGTCGAACTGTAAAAAATGATTTATTGAGAATTAAGAAAGAAAAAAAACGAGATTGTCGACCAAATTAGAGTAGGAAAATTCACTTTTTAACTATGAGAGCACACTTTACAAAATATTAAATGATATGATATATATACTAACGCTAATCAAGAACGGTTACATTTTCATTAATATAACCGTATTTAGAAAAATGCCAGACCGATATCACAAAGCTACTTTGTGCTTAATATTCAAGAATTTCGTAATACTCTATGCTATAAAATTTCTTTGTGCCATTTGTGGAATGTCGTGAGGTTTAGCGAGTTTTCTATTAGTTATGGCCATCGATTTGTTTTATATTTTGCCACAAGAGCATTACAAAACCTTTTATTCGTTTGTTTTAAGAAATAAACATTACTAGCATCTAACTTTGTTTGTGTATTTAAGGATTCTGTACTCTTGCGGGACAAAACAATAGGCTAGCGGCTTATAATTAAAAAAATGTGTTACCCTCAAAGCCAGTTTTTAAACGCCCTCACAGTAAAACTACACACTTATGTCTTTTTAAATGCTATGACAATTTTATTCCATTGTGATTTAAATAAACCCCACTGTCGATTAATATATTGAAACATACTTTGACATCGGTATCCAGAGAATCCAGTTTGACAGGAACACACAAAACCATTGTTAGTTGTTGTGCACCTTCCCCCATTCAAGCATTGTCCATGGCATGGTGTGACTACAAAAGTTGAATAACAGAATCTAGGTGAAATCATTATCCCTAAACCTTGAAATATATCGCGATTATAATTGGTGTTACCTTTACATCTTGAATTTTTTTACACAGTATAACAATAATTTTGCAGTTTTGTCATGAACATTTCTAGTCATATGCCGATGTACACACAACTAGGTCTTTTTTACTATTTTTGATTGTACAAGACTTCTTCCGGTCGGTGTACATTTCATGTCATTCGAACAAGGTGAACAGTGGCATGGTGTGACTTAGAAAATAAATAAAATTATGTAAGTACAATCATTGAATCTATATCCAACAATGTATTGAGATAAGATTTATGATACATTGACTTCATTATTCAATTGCTTGATTTGTATCAGCTATTCGTGTAGGTGAAAATCTCCTGTATTTATTTTTATGAGTACGACATAGTCGGGAGATAATCAATACCTACATTTCCAAGTTTGCAGTAACTAAAAATGACGCGTGAATGTAAGTAGGAATTTTTAGTATCCTTGTCTCTTTTCACGTTCTTCTTATGTTTGACTGAAGTATTTTAAAAGTCTTGTAAAAATGTACCTTGTATTTCAATATTTACGTACCAGCAATGACTTCTTCTGATGGTTGATAGAAGTAAACACGAATTAAATTTTTTGGGGGAATAGCGGTCTTATATACTTATTTTCAATGAAAACAAAATTCATTGGGCAAAGTTAAGAAAAAGTGTATTCTTGTGCTATCTTTAATTTAAGAAAACCAAAAGTAACTTATGTTTTAATTAAACACACTTTGACATTGTTTTCCACTGTATCCAGTTGGACAGGAACAAACAAAACTGCTACCAGAAGGATTGCATGCTCCCCTATTTGAACAAGGCGAACTGTGGCATGGTGTCCCTAGAAAAAATAAGATGATATTATTGGATTGCAAACATTTAATAAAAAAAATAGGATATAAAAGAATAGTTGCTTAACACAGGATGATATGTGTTGGTTGTCTGCCTGCTTAACACAGTCAATATAGAACTTCTTGTTTTAGAAGTGTTTGCAGTTACCGCGGTTATTATTTGAAAACAAAATATAGGTCACCGATCAGTTAAAAAAGATATGTCATATTTAATGCCAAACAAATTACATTTTTGCAAAAAGGGGAGATAATTTGGAGCTTTTTCAATGATATAAACATTTTAAAAGTCATCTTGGGCCAAACCGAATCAGTGTAATAACTAAAAGTGTAATAAATAAAATTTGTAATGAAAAAAAAGGTTTAATTTTTTGTTTTGTGCAAAAGTATCTTCAACATGTTCTATGATATCATTAGTGTTTTCTTGAAGTAAAATATGCACTTCTGATGTTGGCAATGGCCACTATGAGACAAAATAAAATCTGTAATAGACAATATAATTGCAATGATAAAAATGATCAACTATTTAAGGTTACACTTTGTCAATACAGCTGCTTCACACAGCACGCCTCCTTTGGGGAGATATATAATATTTATAGATAGTTTGTTATGATAACGTACTTGTTTCCAGATATGATCTCTATGTATCTTCTAATGGGGAATGTTACCAATATACATTAACATTGTAAGCGGCTGCCTTGAATTCTAAGGTGAATTAAAGTTAAGGTATGGGTTTTACAGAATTTTATTATAAGTTTAAACTCTTAGAAATTCGGAACATAGAAGTGTTGAAAATATCTTGACCTTTGAGAAAATAGTAGTGCAAATAAGCGTTCCATTCTAGGATATAATTTGGGAATCTTCATAGTAAAAGTGGTACAGCTTAAGCCGTAAAAAGAGCTCCTATGAAAAAATGGAATTGTCCATATTTAAAGAAATGACACCTTTAAAGTAACCACCTTGACATTTGTTTCCAAAGTATCCAGGTTGACAGGAACAAACAAAAGTACTTCCGGTCGGTGTACATGTACTTCCATTAGCACAAGGTGAACTGTTGCATGGTATGACTATGAAAATAGAATAACATTATTAAAGTACAATCATTGTATATATATCCTACAATATATTGACATAAAATTGTTTAATCGTGATAAAATCCGTACCGCCATTTCCAAGTTTGCAGTTACAAAAAATGACGCATGAATGTAACTAGGAATGTTTAATATCCTTATCTCTTCACTTTCTTTTTGCGTTTGATTGAAATATTTTTAAAGTCTTTTATTTGTAACTTGTATTAATATTTCAATATTTACGTACCGGCAGTAGCTTTTTACGATAATTTTTATTTGCAGACACAAATAAAACAAATATAGTATTAGATAGCAGTCTTATATTTCTTTCCAATGAAAACATTATTCATTGTGCTGTCTTTAATTTAAAAAACAAAAGAAGTAAACCTATATTCTAATCCAACACACTTTGACATTGTTTTCCACTGTATCCAGTTGTGCAGGAACAAACATTACTACTACCAGTTGTCTTGCATGTTCCCCTGTTTAAGCAAGGCGAACTGTGGCATTGTGTCCCTAGAAAAAATAAAATAATATTACTGTAGTGCAAACATTATATCAAAATCGTAGGATATATCAGGATTATATGTGTTAGTTCCGTGTCTGCTAAATAAAGACAACAGTAGTATACCGCTGTTCAAAACTCATAAATCCATGGACAAAAAACAAAATCGGGGCAACAAACCAAAACTGAGGGAAACGCATTAAATATAAGAGGAGAACAACGACACATCACCGAAACGCAACAGCACACAGAAACGGACCAAGCAACAGACAATACACCACGAGAATAACAAATATAACATCAAAACCAAATACATGAATATGGGATAGACAAGTACCGTGCCACGTCTTATCTCAAAAATAAGAGAAAACAGAAACGAACAATATTATAACAATGGCCATCTTCCTGACTTGGTACAGGACACTTTTAAAGGGGAATAAAAGTGGTGGGTTGAACCTGGTTTTAAGGCATGCCAAACCTCGCACTTTAATGGCACAGTTAAATATAACATTGAAATGAAAACAAAAAATTACAGGACTACAATACAAATAAAAAGCAGAACATATTAGACAAAGAAAAGCATGATTAATAGATAACAAAAAGCATCAGGTTTAAAATTCAATACGCCAAAAACGCGTCTAGTCCACACGAGACTCACCAGTGACGAAAAAAATACAACATTTTACAGCACTGAAGATCAAAAGTTGAAAAGGTTTTGCCAAATACGGCATTGTTTGTATGCCCAGGATAAGAACATTCATATTATATAAAACAATTCACACTATTGCAAACAGTAAATTTTAACAAATGAATATGAAAGAGATATACATAATGAAACTGAAGTAAAAACTAAACACAGTCTAGATAGAACTACTTGTTTGAGAAATGTTTGCAGTTACCGTGGTTAGTAAACGCCGTGCATAAAAGTACCTACAACATGGTCTATAATTTCATTAGTGTTTTCTTGAAGTAAAATATGAAATTCCGATTTTGACAAAACTTTTTGTCATCATAATGATTTTTTCTTTCTATCAGACAAATCAAATCTTTATTTGTCAATCTAATTGCAATGATAATAATTATCAAATACTAAAGGTTGCACTTTGTAAATACGGCTGTTTCTCAAACCATGCCTTTTATTGGGAGATATACAATATTCGTAGACAGTTTGTTTTGATCATCTATATTTTAATCAAACACACTTTGACAAAACTACTACCTGCATAGTCCTCCATTCAAACAAAGTGAATGTGAAATGATGTTCCTATATAAAATAAATAATTTATTTGGATCAAATCATTAGATCAAAATCTTAGGATATATCAGTCTATCAATGGTATATACAACAAGGTATATTGTTTCGTTTGTGTTTTTGATTCATAAAATATGTACTCTGAAGTTTGACAGATATTGCAATCATCCATATCCAAATTTTCATCATTATATTGCACTATTAAGTCCGAGTGGCAAATTAAAATCTATATTTGTCAATCTGATTGCAATGATTAAATATTAAAAAGTAATCCACCTTGACATTGGCTTCCAAAGTATCCAGTTGGACAGGAACATTCAAAACTACTTCCGGATGGTGTACACTCTCCCCCATTCGAACAAGGTGAACTGTGGCATGGTGTAACTAAGAAAATAAAATAAATTTATTTGAGTACAATGTAAGAACCAATCTTCTAAAATGTACTGAGATAATTATCATTGGTACCTTGACTGCAATATTTAATTCATTGACATGAACAAACTGCTCGTGCAAATGATAATTTCCTGCATTCCTTTTGTGATCACGACATAGTCGGGAGAAAATAAGTGACAATTTTGCCAGCTGTAACAATTTTAAAAAATCACGATAATATAAGTGTTCATGTCTAGTGGTCAACTTTTAACTCACATGATGCTAGAGTGAATACCAATAATATTAAGCGTTTCATTTTTATACAGGTAAAATTGTGTATCTTCGAATTGACAATTACCCCATTTTTTCCTAAGTGATGACTGTCAATTACATTGAGAAATATTCTTTCTAGAACGTTTTACTACTGTTTTATTATGTTGTCCAAGTCTTATTTTTTACTGCTATCTATTCTTGTGGTCTCTGTTTTCTATCAATGCTTATCATGTATAGTTATATTTCTTTTGTGCAAAACAATATCGCGATTTGATGTAGCACCATTTGGATTGGGTTTTTTTTAATTTATACAAGTCATGCTTTCAGTCTGCATCTGCATTCAAAAGCTATATACAGACGTTAACTCCAATAGATTTTTTTCTATTTCTATTGGGCATTGTATAATTAAACTCTGTAAATCTTATACATCTTGTAAAATTATGAAACCATAAGTTTGTATGTACATAAACGTATCTGTGTTGTTTTTACCATAAAAGAGGGACGAAAGATACATGAAGGAAAGTCGAACTCATTGATTGAAAATAAACTGTCAACGCTATGACTTAAAACTAAAAGACAAACAGACAACTAAAAGTTCAGAATACAAAAACATAGACAACTAATGACTAAGCAACATGAACCCCACCAAAGACTGGGGTGATCCATGCTGCTCCAGAAGGGTAAGCAGATCCTGCTCTACATGTGTCACCTGTCGTGTTACTTATGTTAAAACAAATCCGATAAAAAGTATAATTCGGTCAACCAACTGGTGATGACGTCCGTAACACTAACGAATGGATGAATTTAACTTCACCATTTGGAACTCTTTGTTTAATAGTTTCCTCGTGAGCAGCAATCCTCTATCAAGAAAATCATGATAGGAAGTAAAAGCCGAGAAATGTCGTATCAATTTGAAGATATATACTCCGTGTGCAGGCGCTGCTGGAATGTTGCTACATAGAAATGGAAAGTTCCTAATTGGAACTGAAATCACCTCTGTTGTCTAACCTTTGCTATATGGATTCCAATTTCACCGCGGATATTTCTCTTCCAATGTGGCATTATCATTTCAAGTTTTGTAAATTTTCTCTATGCTTTAATATATTTAGAGAGCGCGATTTTGACCAATGAGACAATAATCCACAAAAGACTAAAATGACACAAATATTAACAACTATAGGTCACCGTACGGCCTTTAACAATTAGCAAAGCCCATACCGCATACATCAAAGGACGAAAAAACGTCTGTCCATACCAGTAACAGTCGTTCTAAGACTGATAATGTTTGTTAAAGTTGTAACAGTTGTTAAATTTCACTGCAGCTGTTTTTGTGTAACTGTCCCAACTTTAAAAGTGTTTGTCTACAACATAAATTGGACTGTAACAACGCAAGAATAACTGAAACAGTCATTAAAGGACTGATACAACTATTTCAAAGTTGTTGCAGTTGATTTACAATTGTCCCAACTCGAAAAACGTTGCAACAGTCATAAAAAAACCTGATTAAACGCCCAAAGGGTTGTCACAGCTCGTAATAAAACTGATGCAACCATTTGAAAGTTGTAACAGTCATTTAATTACTGTCGCAACACGGAAAACGTTGAAACAGTCATAAAGAAACTGTTTAAACGCAGAAAAAGTTGTAACAGTTAAAATATGATAGCTACAACCATTGTATAGACATAGCTAATTTATAAGCGTAGCAACGTCCAAACATTGATCTTCATGTACTCTTAAAAGTCACGGATACAAAATGTCTAACAGTCAGGGATATAGGTTCAATTATTTGTAAAACAATCATTCTGTGTGAAATATAAGGTTGTGACAAAGAGAGACAAATATCACTCCCATTTAATACATTAATTTTAGATACATATTGATTAAAAAAAGGTATTTTGAAATATTTGCCGCTGAACACATTTTTGTATTCCTCGTTTATTTAGTGAATGTGCTGAATTTATATATTTTTTTAACACTTCCTTGCCCTTATCTCTTCGAAAAAAAAATCGGAACCAGCACTAGATACCTGAATTTCACTAGATAAAAGATAACTACTTACAGAAAAATCGAAATACGTTACCCAATATATTTGTAACAAAATGTATCTTTATAACTGAATTAAAGGTTGACAATTTTTAATATTTTCTAAATTACAATTTAATTATTTTTTATTAAATTAGGTGTGAAATCATTCATGCATACACGGTTGTTTTCAATACCCGTAGTTTTACGAATCACATTACTTCATAATAACGCTCAATATACATGATTTACGCTAAACCTAGAGGGGAACTCCTTATACACACATTTGTCAAACTTACCCCCATATAAAAACTGCTTTATATTTTCTTGAAGGCTTATTTCACACACTTAATCTGAGCTCTTATTTGGGGCTACATTTTTTTCTTGTAAAATTATAAATATTGCCGTATTAACCATTTTGATTTCTATACATGTAAAAAAAAATAATCAGACATTTAACACATATTTTGCAGCTATGGAAAACAAATCTTAAATCTATCTGAATTTAATTTATTTTATTTTACCGTATTTTATTTTTGAATAGTTCAATATTAACTCGACTTTGTATTGTAATTTGTACGAAATGGTCTATTTGATGTTTAATTGTAATTGATACACATCATACATGTAAATAGCACGTCAGCATTCATGATTGAGGTAAACAAAATATTATCCCTCGCGGGAAAAATTCATATTTTCACCGAAATTTTCGCAAACAATTTACCATACATATGTAAAAACTAGTAGATGAACGTACTGTACAAGACCCGACAAAATAACTAGCGCCAGTGAACGTTCAAATATTAAAAACAAGAAAACTCGCATGGTTTCAGAAAGGGAAATCAAATCTTCTTTTATTTTTTTCACATGACGGTTTAGAACTTGATGTATTCTTTAGACTCCAGTCTTATTAAATTCTAAAAACTGACATCGGATTCTCTTCTGTGGTTTCAGTTGATTAGATGTCGTACTAACGTTTATATTTACCCCTATGTTCTATTTTTAGCCGTGGCGGCCATCTTGGTTGGTTGACCGGGTCACGCCACACTTTTTTAAACTAGATACCCCAATGATGATTGTGGCAAAGCTTGGTTCAATTTGGCCAAGTAATTTCAGAGGAGAATATTTTTGTAAAAGTTAACGACGACAGACGACGACAGACGACGACAGACGACGGACGACGGACGCCAGGTGAGCTTAAAATAAAATAAATAAATAAATGCACTGTTTCTTTATACATGTATATGATAATGACTTTACCTTTGTCCAGCGCATATAATGAATAAACCTTTGTGATGTTAATATATATTGTTCCAAGTCTTAACCATCCCAGTTAATGTTTTTTAAATCCTTGTCGTTTAATAGCTTTTTCAGCTTTTTACAGCTTTTGTGTTACCCTGAATACTTTTTACTTATTCATTTGTTATTACAGCTTGCATTAAATAATGCTTTGCAGCTTAGACAACACTTTTTTTTTAATTTTATATAGTTATTTACCCAATTTTATTTGAATAGATCAATATTCAACTTTTAAAATTTGCATTTTTATATCCTAAATAATAGTATATCCTGCTGTTTCATATTTTTCTTAAATTATAATTTGTTTTATAAAAGTTGTCAAAATTTTGAAGAGGACAATTTTAATCATAATAATTATTATAAAATCATATCATTATGCCAATAACAGATTGAATGTCATCCCCCAGGGCAATAAACTATTGTGTCTTAATTTGTATATTAAATACATCAAGCATATAAGAATTTCTGATTATTACCTATCTAGTGTTAACATCCTGATTATAACATATTTTAATGTCACATTTGCATGGTAATATTCAGTAAATAGAAAGATTTTAATTATTTATTTTGAATTTGAATAAAAAAAAAAATTAAGAATAAATTAGTAGATACAACATGTACAATGCAGTTAACACAGTAAATGTTATGACAACTTACTGGATAATACAATATCTATAAAAAATATTTTGAGCTACATAAAATACTATAAAAAAGTTTATACCATGTTAACATAAACAAATATGCAAACAGATAGATTGTTTTGTTATGTTTCCAGACATATTGAATGTTAACATAAAATAATTATCATGATTATGTAGAAAATGCAAAAAATCTACAGTCGTATGTGAATGCACATGATCAAAGGAGATGTGAGATATATCAATGATGCATCAACCCTAACAATTAGGCAACACTAAAGTAACCAAAACACAATTGAATGCGTGTCAAAAAATATGACTCATGATTAGAAGATCCTTAATCATTGCGGAATAAATAAAAAGACCATTGAATGTTACTACTTGTAAGTTAGATAACATGTATGGCACAAATGAATTTTGAAAAACAATATTGTTTTTCAAAATTCATTTGAGCAGCCATACATGCATGCTAACCATGCTAATAGGGCACACTTTATATAAAAATTTCCCATAAAAATATATAGTTTAGGTTCAAAGTATTTACAAATTATAGTGATTAATATAGATAAATAAGTCACTATTTAATCTTAAAGTTAATAATTTTCATAACATTTTATGATCAAATCATAAGTTTTTGTACTATGCATGTTTTTTTTTTATGGAAATTGTGACGTCACAATTCTTAATAGAACAAAAACTATCAGTGATAAAGCAAAACCAGGGAAATACTAGTAATCCGGTATAAGCATGATAAGAAACACATCTATATGGATACGTACATGTAAAGATCGGTTGGTTGTTTGTTATAAAATGTCCAGTGACAAGTTTTTCATGCAAATTTAGGACCTGAGTTAGCAATACATCAGGTGCGGGAATTTCTCGCTACATTGAAGACCTGTTGGTGACCTTCTGCTGTTGTTTTTTATTTGGTCGGGTTGTTGTCTCTTTGACACATTCCCCATTTCCATTCTCAATTTTATTATCAAATACAATATGTACACTACATGATGTATAGGTCAGTGGCAGCTCCAGAACTTTTCATAAAGATGGGCCGCTGACTCCCCTAAGGGGCACAGATCCAGTCATGCTTGAGTGATTCCCTATATAATCGACCAAATTTTCTCACAAAAAAGGGGATGATATAGAGTAACCTTTTTTGTAATCCACTCAGTGTGATGTATGCAAAATAATTAAGGGATCAAACGACATACACATTAAAATACGGAGAGGGGAACGGTGTCCTTTATGACTTTCAATGATTTATTATGATGCACAATTTTAACAGGCCCAAAGCCTATATTTTCCCTGGAATATGCAACTATGCACTAGTGTGGTAATATAGAACGTCGATTCATATCTATATACAGATGGATGCAGACATAACCTGTACAGCAAGTTAACTTGATAACCAGTCATTTTGACTGGTCAAAGTTAACCTGTGATCGAAATTAGGACTGCTCTGACCAGTCCTAGGACCAAAATCTAGTTAGCGGACTTGGTCCTAGGACTGTTTTTATGTCTGCCAAAAAGTAAATTTGAAAACAAGTCCGCTATTGATATAAGTTAACTTCGGGACCAGTCCTGTCATAAAGTTAACTTCGGAACCAGTCCTGTCATAAAGTTAACATAAGTTAACTTCGAAACCAGTCCTGCCACAAAGTTAACATAAGTTAACTTCGAAACCAGTCCTGCCACAAAGTTAACATAAGTTAACTTTTGCTTTGACAAATCCGATCAAACCAGACCTGTTCCCAAGTTAACTTTTGACTGGTCTGCTCAACACTAAGATAACTTGTAACCAGGACCGCTCTAAACGATTTTTTAAAAATATTTTTAATATCTTTGTTTCGTAGTGTAAACATCGAAAATAAAGTAAAATTCATTCTTCCGTTTTATAAACAGTATTAAATACAAAACCAATTAGTTGAAAATAACGTACGCATAAAACTTGCTTGTAACACAAATTTATCTGTGACCTGACTATCAATCAATTATAAAAACGATCTCGGTTACAATGATAACGGGCACTAAATATATATATTCCAATACCTATCAAATTCAACCATATTTGCATTTTATTCTTTGGAAAGAAGTATATTTGATGTTAGTTGTATACGTCCTTGTTAGTAATACATTCTTGAACTATGCAGTGACAATCTGCAATAGTTTAATTCATTTAAACACATGACTACACTTTTTTGTTCGCATAAATGTCGGGTGCCAGCATGTCATCCTTTTATTCAAAACATTGATACGTAACAAAATTTCAGTAGTTTTAATACCTCACGCTGATTTGTACATCAAAATTATTTGACCGCATTGACCAAAACTGACCATATGTGCACATTAATTTGTAAATCTATATACCCGCATAGTAAATCAGCCATATTTTTTTTATGTCAGGATTCAATGTATAATACAATGGACAGCAATATAACAGTATAATAAGAACAAATTTTTGTTCGCATAAATTTAGGGTGCCAGCATGTCCTCTTTTTACTCAAAATAATGATACGTAACAAAATTTCAGTAGTTTTAATACCTCATGCTGACTTGAACAACAAATTTTGACCACATTGCCCAAAACTGACCATATGTGCACTTTAATTTGTAAATCTATATACCCGCATAGTAAATCAGCCATATTTTTTTTTTGTCAGGATTCAATGTATTATACAATGAACAGCAATATTCCAATATAATAAGAACAAATTTTTGTTCGCATAAATTTAGGGTGCCAGCTTGTCCTCTTTTTACTCAAAATACTGATACGTAACAAATTTTCAGTAGTTTTCATACCTCAAGCTTACTTGTACAACAAAATTATTTGACCCTATTGACCAAAACTGACCGTATGTGAACTTTAAATTGTAAAGTTATATACCCGCATAGTTAATCAGCCATATTTTTAATGTTGGGATTCAATGTACAATTATAATTGATAGCAATATTGCAATATAATAACAACAAAGTTTTGTTCGCATAAATTTAGGATACCAGCATGTCCTCCTTTAATTCAAAATATTGATACGTAACAAAATTTCAGTAGTATTCATACCTCAAGCTGACTTGTACAACAAAATCATTTGACCGCGTTGACCAAAACTGACCATATGTGAACTTTTATTTGTAAATCTATCAGAGTACCTCAATATAGATTCCGGAGGATCAGTGGCGGATCCAGCCATTTTAAAAGGGGGGGGGGGTTCCAACCCAGGACAAAAAGGGGATGTTCCAACCCTCGGAACCCTCCCCCTAGATCCACCAATGAGAACAAATTGTAAGGTCTGTAAGCCGACAAATGTGCACATTTTCCCTTCAAAATTATGAATCCATGATTATTCGATAGACATGCTTTAAAATATTGATTATTTCTACTCACCGATTGTAATTTCCAGCTCAGGTTATTAAACATGTGGTCTAACATCTGTAGGTACTTGTGTAAAAATAAAGTTTGTCGACCTGAGGTCAGGGTTATTTTGCCGACACAAAATTAAAGAGAGTAAATCGTTTACGGTGAAGAATTGTTTTCCGTTTTTTAATGAAACTTGACAGATTTTACTAAATATTTTTTTAATCGTCGGAAATATCCCTCGGGTGTAATTCGAATTAAAACTGTTTTATTTTGCTGTACAATATGGGTAACTTAGTCATAATCTTTAAATTTATTTCAGGTACACCCTTGTACATTTTTCTATACACCTTATCGCTATTTGTCCGCCATTACTGGATATCATACATGTTCCCGTAAAATTTTGACGTCATACAACAAAACATCTGACGCCACAATGGAAAAGTGATTGTTGTGTGCGTCAAAAGGTCAAACGGCCGGGTCGGCCGGCCAAGTAGGGTAATAGCGAAAAGGTGTATTGCGCAGAATTTATCAAAACTTTTTCAAATATAAATTTGAATGAATCCATTATCATCTTCTCATTCTTCTGCAATAATATTAAAACTCTATTTTAAACGAAAGCTTCTGGTTTTTGAAACCAGTTATGAACAAAAATGTTATAAAACAGATAATTATAAAAAAAAGTAAGGATATCAAAAGGATTATTTAAAGTCAAACGTACATGACTGTAAAAAATGAACGGACAATGCTACGGCAATAAATGGAAAACGACAAAAGACAAACAACGATCGCAAAATAAACGAATAAACAGCAAACAAGTTTACAATCGCACAATAGACGATAATAGTAAAAGTAATGGACTATTTCACAAGAAAATCAAATCTTGAGAGCAGGGTAAGACGTGGTTTTTTTAAACTGACGGATTACCGTTACGCTAAAATATTTGTATACAAACATTTACCGACTGTATCAACCTATGAAGTGTTTGTTTAAAACATTTAACGACTGGGTAAACCTTTTATAAATTTTAATAAACATTTAATGACTGTGCCGACCATTAAAAAGTTGTAACACACATTTAACGGCTGTCTCAACTCTAAAAACGTTGTGACAAACTTTTTTTGACTGCATCAACGTCTGAAAAGTTGACACAAACAAATTTTAACTGTCCCTCCCAAGGTTGGGACGGACATTATGCAACTGCCACAATTATTAGAAAGACTGTTATAAATAGATTTTGACTGTGACAACACCGTTAACCACTGCAACAGTTCTGAAATGCCTGATGGTATCATTTTTTTACTTTCACAACCCGTAGAAAAGTTGGGACAGACATGCATGAACTGTTGTAACGAAATATGACAGATTCGACAGTCATTATTTGTCTTTTACAGACTAAGACAGTCGTACAACGACTGTTACTGGTTTGGACAGTTGTTTTTACGTCCAGTAGTGATAGTCAGCTATAAAAGACTCCGATAAGACATTGTAAAAATATAAAAATGTTCCAAAAATAAACGAGAAAACTAGCGACCTTATTTATATAAAAATATATGAACGAAAAACAAATATGTAAACGACAACCACTGAATTACAGGCTTGACTTGGGACAGGCACATACAAAATAATGTGGCGGGGTAAAACATGTTAGCGGGATCTTAACCCTTCCCCTAACCTGGGACAACGGCATAACAGTACAATATAAGAGCGAACTATACAAATCAGTTGAAAAAGGCTTAACTCATCACATGGACAAAAATACAGTTAGACGTGGCCGGGTACTTATACATCTAGACACAAAAAGACACAATGAACAGATCTGAGAGTACTTACAGTTATCTGACAGCTAGTTCAAAGCCACAAACAACTTATAAAAACATCATGCATCTAAGACTAAACAATCAATCCGTATACATCCAATATCCAATAGATTTAATGTAAAGACGTCATAAACAGCCAGAAAAAACATGAGCTTGTGCAATGCCAAGTTACAGGTATCGACAGATTGTAGATCTATGAATATGTATATGTATATAACATACTAGTAATTATTAGTTACTTTTAATTTACTGATAACAAAATCAATATTCAATTCAATCAATAACCTTCACATCTTGATCCATTGTATCCATCACTACAAGCACATGTTGGTAAATTACCAAGTTCAGTGCAAGTTCCATTGTAGAGGCAAGGTTCTCTAGAACATGGAGTTTTTAAAAGTAAAAGAATATATCATCAAGGAACAATTGCATGATAATTTTTCGATACAGTTCAAAGCATGCTTAATACTAATATTAAAGTTATATTTCCGTTCAAAATTAAAGAGTACAGGGATAACAGTTATTGTTTCGGACGATGTCTCATTTATTTCATGGTAATAATAATCAACTATTATATGTCTATTATACTATTTGTGTTTTATTTAGTTAAATAAAGACAACAGTAGTATATCGCTGTTCAAAAGACATAAATCGATTGAGAGAGAAAACACCCATGATACAAACTACTGTTTATGGAGGAAATAAAGTAGCTGTTAATACCTATTGTAATCATTATCAATCAAGAGGACAATTGTGTCGATGAAAATAAAATGCTAAATGCGTTTTTGCTCGTATTACCAATGTTATTTCAACTGTTCGGGCGGAGCTAAGTTTTAATTTCCATAAGGACAGTCTATTTGAAGATGTGTGTGATAAGGATGATTGCCGTTATAATTATTACTGATTTCTAATCACCTATCAGTGTCATCAAAGGAATTTACAACAGAATTACTGGACACTTTATTGATGAGTTTATCCTAATACACCTATCTATAGATGGACTGGTTTATTTTGAGCGAACCGGTTAAACTCCGCCCAGTCAAGTGAAATAAATCGAGTAATAGCTACCTCGATAATTAAAATCTGTTTCTCCAAAAGGAAAAGAATAGAAAAACAGGTGCACTTGTGCATATGTTTACCTGTACTTTCGTGATAATCACAGTAATTATTTATATCTAGGGTATCACCAGCTAAGGTTTTTCTACCTCAGGCATTGATTACCTTAGCTGTATTTGGCAATACTTTTAGGAATTTTGGTCCTCAATGCTGTTCAACTTCGTACTTTATTTGGCCTTTTTAACTTTTTGGGATTCGAGCGTCACTGATGAGTCTTTTGTAGACGAAACGCGCGTCTGGCGTAAATACAAAATTCAGTCCTGGTATCTATGATTAGTTGATTTACTATCAACTTTTGTGTTCAAATCTTATAAAGCAAGAGTGCCAATCGAGGTAATGAGTACTATTGTATACTTTACGTATATACCTTGTTTACTATTGTAAACTACACGTAAATACCTTGTTTACTATTGTATACTACACGTATATACCTTGTTTACTATTGTAAACTACACGTATATACCTTGTTTACTAATGTATACTACACGTATATACCTTGTTTACTATTGTATACTACACATATATACCTTGTTAACTATTGTATACTACACGTATACACCTTGTTTACTATTGTATACTACACCTATATACCTTGTTTACTATTGTATACTACACCTATATACCTTGTTTACTATTGTATACTACACGTATATACCTTGTTAACTATTGTATACTACACGTATATACCTTGTTTACTATCGTATACTTCACGTATATACCTTGTTAACTATTGTATACTACACGTATATACCTTGTTAACTATTGTATACTACACGTATATACCTTGTTAACTATTGTATACTACACGTATATACCTTGAAAATTAACAAATCGACATGTTAAAAACATCAATATACAAATAGACAATTTACAAATCGACATTTAACGAATCGACAAGTTACAAAACATCAATACACAAATTGACAAATCACAAACATGCCAAATATTATAGAGGCTGAATTCAGAGTTTATCATTCTCAAAAAGAAAATGAATATGTTTACAATAAGGTTTTGATACAAACTTTGTCCTCACTGGCCGCCATATTTAACTTCGGATCATGTCAAACGCAACAGCTCTTTTTAAAGACATCGTCGGATACTAGGTACACAATGTATATTTATACAAAGTTTAAACTCAGTCATCTTAGTGTTCTTGAGAAGAATATTTTGAACATTTTTAAAGTGCCTTGGCGGTCATGTTTTAACCAATTTGAAACTATAAGTTACAACACTTGAATAGGACCTTATAGTGTATACGTATATCAAGTTTGATTTGATTTTTATGATTGATTCTTAAAATAAAAATGAAAATGTTGTTTCCAATATTGTTTTAACATGTTTAATGCTCACAAAGTAACAAGGCTAAGATTGTTATAATGATATAGCGATGTCGGTATTTCAACACAACGTGTCGGTATTTCGACACAACCTGTCGTTCTTACGACAAAACAATGTCGTTAAAACGACATCTAATGTCGAAATTACGACATGCTATATCATTATAACAACCTTTTTTTTATTGAATGGACCTTAGAGAGAAAAAAAAACGACGTTTATACGATATATTTGCGTAAAGGTAAAAATCGTGCACAGAGGACTAAGTTTATGATAAATACATGCATTGGTTCAAGAATTGGATAAACATTTTTTTCCACCACTCACTTATTTCATATTACTTAAAGAATCTTTAAATGATTTAACAGAATAAAAATTTAAGGAAACACCTTAATTTATTAAAAAGCTAAGTGTTGATAAGAAAATATCACTTATTACCTAAGTATTTGTTATCGTCAACAGGTCGTCCATACTTCCAAATGGTGAAGTTGAAATCATCCCTTCGTAAATTTTACGGACGCCATCACGAGTTGGTTGACCGTTATGTAATAACCGTTTCACAAATGATATCGGATATGTTCCTTACGTCGTAACTACAATCCCCTTCCCTTTCATGAATTTGACCTACCGAATAAGACTATTTACCGGATTTGTAATCACATAAGCCACACGACGGGTGCTGCATGTGGAGCAGGATCTGCTTACCCTTCCGGAGCACCTGAGATCACCCCTAGTTTTTGGTGGGGTTTGTGTTGTTTATTCTTTAGTTTTCTATGTTGTGTCATGTGTACTATTGTTTTTCTGTTTGTCTTTTTCATTTTTAGCCATGGCGTTGTCAGTTTGTTTTAGATTTACGAGTTTGACTGTCCCTTTGGTATCTTTCGTCCCTCTTTTATAGTAATTTTGTCACAATTTACATTAAAAAAGAAACTCTCCTACGTCCTGTTGAATGAATCTCACCACGGTCAAAAGTTGTTAAAGTCATATGCAACCTCAAATTAAAAAAAAATATATGTATATGTTTTTTTATAACTTAATGGATAGTTTTCATTAAACAACTTATGTACATATAAAAAGGAAGATGTGGTATGATTGCCAACGAGACAACTATCCACAAAAGACCAAAATGACACACACATTAACAACTATAGGTCACCGTACGGCCTTTAACAATGAGCAAAGCCCATACCGCATAATCAGCTATAAAAGGCCCCGATAAGACAATGTAAAACAATTCAAACGAGAAAACTAACGGCCTTATTTATGTAACAAAATGAAAGAAAAAAAACAAATAGGTAACACATATACCTTTTTCTGAGGAAAATTCTTGAATTTGTCCACATTTAGAAGAAGTTTACTTATTTCTAATTGCTTGCTTCCAGGAAGCAATTCGCGGACATATTTTCCGTATGCATAGTGACCTGAGCGTAAACCTCCTCGTCAAAAAATCCGGTGATCGCAATACGCATGAATCTGTCATTAAAATAATCTATTACCTGATTGTACATGTTGAACACGCGCTCAATACCCATGCTTTTTGTTATTTGTTTTTTATAAGGTGACAATCGGTAAACTTCGGCTTCAAAACCCGGAATTTAATGAGCAGCCATATTTGTTAAATCATAACAGACAGAGAGAAAAAATAATTGACGATTATACGATATATTTGAGTAAAAAAATGATATTAACATGTACAGAGGACTAAGTTTATGATATATACATGCATTGGTTCAAGAATTGGATAAACATTATTTTTCAGCACGCACTCGTTTCATATGACTTTAACCATAAATAAGGGTCAAAGTAATTAAAACAACAGGATACACTTCGTTTTCCTAGAATTGACAAAGCGATGAATGTAAACGAAACCCGATTGTATCTTCTTCCTTCATTTCTAATTATTTTCTGGGCAAATCCTATATTTTGTTTATCATTAAGACTCCTATAAGTATATGGTTAAATCATTGTGTACCTTATATAAAGAGGAATATTTAATTGACTGTAAAATATAAATACAGTTTAGTCCCTGGTAGTTTGTCTATCTGTATTATATTGTAAAACTATATAAAATTGAGAATGGAATATATATATATATATATATCTCCGGGGGGGGGGGGGAGGGGGGTCAAATTCGTACAAATATTATTTTGCTAATTTAGAAAAGGGGTTGATTCATTAATTCGATATAGTTATTACATTTTCCTTTGGTGATTTAATAAATACAAAGTTAACACAGCAAGATTCCTGTAGAAATTGTTCTGCTCAGAAAGACTTGGTTTTGTTTAAATGTTTAATAATGAAATTCAATGTGAAATACAAAGAAAAATAATATCAAAATAATGTGTTCTGAAGACGTATTTAGATGCCGACTCTGTATGGTGAATAGTTACTCCAAAAAGCGCAAGGGTATATACGAAGAAAGAGAATCATTCTGCATTTAGCAATCATGTAAATTGTTTTTATTTTTCAAGTAATGTAGGTTTTCTTTTGATTATTTTTTTTTAAGGAGGACTGTTTTTGAATTGTAATGCCTTCTAGTAGTGCGAAAGGACAATTATAGATTGTTTTTGGAATAATTTTCTCTTAAGATCTATAAATAGGTATGTAAGTAGAGAATGAGTAATACATTAATAATTATTGATAAATACCTTGAGCCAGAGTGTTTTGGTTGTCGGGATCTTGCGAATTGTTTTTCAGTGACAGAAACACACTCATGCCGGCTATGACACCAGCCAAAAGAAACACAAATATGAAACAAGCCAAACATTTTCCTGGTCGACCTTTGTAAGTAAAACATTTGCTACAACTGCTGGTCAAATGTGTTGAGGCGCGACGAGAAGGGTTCAGTTCTTGATCGTCTATACTCTCATACATATATCAAAGTTAAAAGACTTCTGAGTTTAAATTTTGATATAAGAATAATCGTGTTCAACTTTCGCTGGGTTATTGCAAAACAAGTAAATCTTTCAGAAGTTTGATTGTGCTCCTTAGAACAATCCCTTTGTTCTATTCTTCCCCTGGTCATGTTTATATAAGTGTTGTTCGCATTTTGAACGTTTTGCAAGATATCATAATTTCTGTTCGGTATTAACAAGGTATCTGGCAATAAAGGTTCATACGTTTGGTTTTTATGGACAATTGTTTCTGATAAACATGTATTGCCATCAAGGTTTACACATTATTTGGCCATCATATACACGTTTTATTCTCTTCCAATCTAAACTCCAATCTTTAAATCAATAAACATTTGATATTGATAACTGAATTTAACCCTCGGAAATTAACAAAGCAGCTTTCTCTTGAAACCGGAATTTTCCTTCATCTCCCAATGTTTAATCATATTCGTATTTCGATATGTATCGATAAGGAAATTTTCTCAGTATATATGTATAACATTAAAATATCCGCTTTGTAATATAATTATACTGAGCCAAAAAAAAAAAAAGCTACAAAAAAATGAAATTTTATTTTATTCCAAAATCATAACAAGATATAATTTTGATGATAAAAATATGGAATAATGACATGTCATAAGAAACATGAATGTTTAACACTCATTCATTAGAATATTTTTTGTATTTGATCGCGGGAGGGTCAAAATGCGAAAATGAGTATAGTGGTATTCAAAATCAATTTCCTGGCCATGCTCTAAGTGCATCAATGAAGAATTGGAATGCACTAATATTGTAGCCGGAAAAAACTTGTTAAGTATTGACGTAAATCGAAGGTAACGCTCCTCCATCGTCGATTGTTGTTTTTGGTTAACGACATTTTGACCTGTCCTGTGCTATTGCAATATGTTAATATATGTTTGTTAGTCTCTAAACTGTTGACTTATGCACATTAAATTGGGCCACGATGTCAGCAACACTCATGTCGGCGTCAACCATTCCAAGAGCTGTCTGACGGTGATTATCGGAGAGGCCTGGTTGACACCCCATGCTTTTTTTCAAATTTTGTATGTGTTTTTCTTACCAATGGTGTGTTTCTTAACGTTGGTGCCAAAAAAAACATACAGAAACAACATAAAAAAAATTGAAAAAAAAGTGTTGCTCAGTATATAATGGATACCAAATGTCATGTTCCTGACTTTGTACAGACATGTAGAAAATGGTGCATTGAACCTGGGTTTAGGCTACCCGAGATTGACAACGTTTTTTATAGGGTTAAAATCTTTTTCATTATACTAAAATTAAATATTTTGATTGGCTTATACGAGGGTGTTGATTTACTCTATCACATGGCTGAGCGGGTGACATTTGTTTGGGGGGGGATGTCACCCTCTCGTTTAGACTAATCAAACATCGATAATTTAAAGAATAATGATTTGAATTACATTAGGTTATCAAAGACAATTCTTAAGTTCAAGGTTTTGGCACAGATTTTTTAATTTGACTGTAAAAAGTTAAGAATTAAACTTCTTGTTTCACTTTTAATCTCCATAACATTGGTATGCATATGACGTCATTGGAAATACTTTTGAATACAATTCATCTTTAAAAGACAATAATGATAGGACCTTCAGTATAATAATTTGAATAACACATAGCTGAGAGGGTGATAGAATAGATTGGTACCCCTCGAAAATGCATTGTTAACCTTGGCTTCGCCGCTGTTGACAATGTTTTCTCGGGGACCGATCTGCTTTATCACCCACTCAGCTGTGTGTTATTTATATACTTTCATCCTCTCCGCTAAATGTTATTTTATTTATTACACATATTGTTCCATTTAGAAACCATAAAGAGCCTTGGCGGTTTAACTATATGGTCTATATGCATATGCAACAAAGAACACTCTCCAACATTGTAGACGAGAATATAATTCATGACAGAAATCTCTTTTTGTTACCTTAGCAGTATTTGCACAACTTTTTAGAATTTTGGATCCTCAATGCTCTTCAACTTTGTACTTGTTTGGCTTCCTAACTATTTTGATATGAGCGTCATTGATGAGTCTTATGTAGACGAAACGCGCGTCTGGCGTACTAAATTATAATCCGGGTACTTTTGATAACTATTGACTTATGTGCTTTTTACGTTCTCTCTATCTTCTATAGATTTTGCATAGAACACAAAATCCTTCGTTGTAAAAGCAATCCCTGGTATAAAGAGTGACAGTCTATCCACTATATTGGCAAAATGCCATTTGTAAGTAGAAATTCACTCATATGGTAAATATATATTTTGGGAAATTTTTTTTAAAATTGTTTTTGTAAATATTTTGAGATTCTTTGAGTTATTATAATTTTATAAATCAATTATAAATCCTTCCTTATGTAAAATGATAGTTACTACTACTTTGACAAAATTATGGACAAGTTTTAAAGCTGCTGAAATCAAAGATATGTACTAAAAATAAGCAATAAGATCGCTAGAACGTTTTCATTAACTACAGAAGTGTTAATAATTGATAATTCATATCGTGGTGCGTGACTTTTCGTCTTATTAATTATGCATCGGGTTTACTTTCCGACCTTTGCCGACATAGCGAGTGAGCTAACCAAGATATAAATAGATATGAACATGTGCTTTATCTTTTCTTACGTATTTAATAATTTCTTTATATCAAACGTACATATTTGACGCCATTTATCGAATTATGTAAAATCAAATATATACAAAAAATCAGGCATATTATTCCAATCCAAGATTCTTCAACAATGGCGATATTATACACGTGTTATTAAATTTGTATGACCCACCCATGCCGATAATGTATACACGTGTTTGTGCGTTGAATCGGGGCCTCCATGAAGGATACATTTGAAGAATAATACTAAATTGTAGGAAGTTGATTTCTAATTTCTTCAAAGGTGGGAGATCACTGCTTGTAAATTTATAAGCATATTTTTGACAATAATGGACACGTTGCGATTGAGTTTCACGTCATTTGGAATACATGTATTTACGAAATGTAAACATTACGCAAACCATCGGCTAGTTCTGTTTGACTTTGCCAGAGTGCAGGAATTCAGAGTAATTTTACTGACCGATCTCATCGTCGTTTTTTTTTATTTCTAATTTACAAAACCTTGTCGGCACCTCTTTTTTTTTTTTTCGCAAAAACTGTCAATTCACGTACAATTTTCGAGATAACAATTTTCGAGATAACATTTTCCGCGCGTCTGGCGTATTAAATCATAATTCTGGTATTTTGGTAACTAATCCCTTCGATGCACGATGTTCTATTCCGCATTGGGAACTGAATGTTAAGGTCAAATAGGTTATATGAATAAGGATTGGCTTATCATCGAATTATTGTTTATAAACAAGAAATAAATTTAGGTGTTTAACGTTAAAAAACTTATAAATGCTAAATGGAAATTAACCAGTAATGGTTTTAATCTAACTTTTTTGTACAATATTTTAATAAAAATCGTAGCTACTATCCGTTTAATCATTTATGTGCTTAAATTTTATATCAATATGAAATATATATCTTTTATAGTTTTATTTGTTGTTTTCTTGAAATATATAAGCAAACAAATTAATGAATAATGAAAGACTGTACGCCTAACAAACAAAATACAAGCAATAAAATTAAACATTTTCTAATTTCAATTTGAATTATTTTAAAAAAACAGGAAAAAATTAAGTTGACTTTTTCAACCAACCTTAATCAAAATATAAGTAATAAACCAATATAACATAACAAGAGGCTTACAAAATAAAGATATGAGAATAATAAGTTGATAAAATATAAATTACAGAAAATTATTGACACAATAAATAAATAACAGGGAAAACCAGAAAAATTATATTTATAAAAAAAGTTTAGAATATGGACATGATAATTAAATTACCCCCCCCCCCCTAAATATCCAGACAATTATACATGAACATATTTTGAATTTTAGATAGGCCTTTAATTATTGCACTAAGGAAAACACTTCTCAAACGTTCATTCACTGAATTTAGTACATCAAGTTACGCCACTGTACTTACGGCGGTTACGTTAGCATTTTGTATGTGAGCAGTTTTCATCACTTGATTTCTGTTCAGCAAAAACATATTTGGTTTTATTGATCTTACGGAATAGTCACTTCAGGTCATATCTGATAAACGGAATCTGCTTAAAAACCTAGTTGAGGTCAGATTTTGGTCAGTGTTACTAAATAATGTCCCTAAAATGAATAACGAAGTTTATTGTTTCTTGTTGGTCAATAGTTCAAGGATTTTGAAATACAATGTATTGATTTACTGCGAGGTTTTATCAAACATATCACTCTCCTGTTGGTCAATTGTTCAAGGATTTTAAAAAGACAATTTATTGATTTAAATGCTAGGTATTTTTCAAACATATCTTTCTCCTGTTGGTCAATAGTTCGAGGATTTTAAAAATACAATTTATTGATTTAAATGATAGGTATTTATAAAAAAAAATATCTCTCTCCTGTTAGTCAATAGGTCAAGGATTTTGATAATACAATTTATTGATTTACTGTTAGGTATTTATAAAACATATCTCTCTCCTGTTGGTCAATAGTTCAAGGATTTTAATGATACAATTTATTGATTTACTGCTAGGTATTTATAAAACATATCTCTCTCCTGTTGGTCAATAGTTCAAGGATTTTAATAATACAATTTATTGATTTACTGCTAGGTATTTATAAAACATATCTATTTCCTGATGGTCAATAGTTCAAGGATTTTAATGATACAATTTATTGATTAACTGCTAGGTATTTATAAAACATATCTCTCTCCTGTTGGTCAATAGTTCAAGGATTTTAATAATACAATTTATTGATTAACTGCTAGGTATTTATAAAACATATCACTCTCCTGTTGGTCAATAGTTCAAGGATTTTAATAATACAATTTATTGATTAACTGCTAGGTATTTATAAATCATATCTCTCTCCTGTTGGTCAATAGTTCAAGGATTTTAATGATACAATTTATTGATTTACTGCTAGGTATTTATAAAACATATCTATTTCCTGATGGTCAATAGTTCAAGGATTTTAATGATACAATTTATTGATTAACTGCTAGGTATATATAAAACATATCTCTCATATTATTTACGTACTCGTGTTAGTCAACACATCGCTCATAATTAATTAGTAATTTTGTCATTATGTATATTGTGTTCTTATGGTGTACTATTACAAAACTGATCATGGTTGAAGAAGGATATAGCCGACCTTACAGTGTGGGTTCATCTCATTGTTGAAGGCCTTACAGTTGCCTATAATTGCTGACATCAACTTTGAAATCAGATGGATTGTTGTCTCATTGAAAATCAGACGATATCTCCTTATTTTTATACTAGAAATATATCTCATCAAACAATCCTTTTATTATTGGTTGTCTCGTGTTAATGTGCTCACCACAAGGTTGTTAATGTGTAATACCACCAAATCATGTTTCGTTACATCCGGTTGTATACGAAAATAGGTCGAAAAAAAAATTCCCTTGAATTTGACTGCTGTAGGTAATTAATCCTATAGATTATTGCAGTAAACATTTCTATGTCATATACATATGTCTTGGGTATTTCAAAGCATTATTTTTTTATTATGTATTTCTATAGAATTAGGTGTAATCACCAAATCATGGTACGTCGCATCCGGTTGTATACGAAAATAGTTCGACAAAAATATTTTTATGCCATAAACCTTGTGCACAGATAACATAAGGAGAGAAATTTGATAGGCTTACTTCCAATGATGGTTATTTTCTTATATGCTATAAAATGTTATGTGAATTTTTTTCTATAGTACTGGACAGGATAAAACTTTACTCATGCCAAGTATTTCTTTATATGTTACAATGACAAATTCTGCACATTTTTTTAAAAGTGTAAATTTAACAATGACTAATAGGGGAGAATGAATGGTAGTATAAATAGAATAATAGAAGTTGGGGACATATTAATCTGCCAACTTTTACATTATAAACGATCATAATCGAGGTTTAATCCAACATTTTTTTTATTTGAGAGTATACTGTGTACTTATTTTAAGAACAACTATATTATATGGAAGTAAAGATACAGATGTTAATGCGAAAAGTATTATCTAAAGTGCAAGTTTTTATACTCTAGAAACTCAAAATCGTGGTTTTATACCCTATCGAAATGATAAGATATATTTTCCCCGTTTTATTTGTTTTACACTAGTCATTTTTTGGCCCTTTATTGCTTACTGGTTAGTGTGAGTCAACAAGACCTATAATGGGTTTTCTTTAACAAATTGTGACTTGTTTAGAGAGTTGTGTCAGTGCACTCATATCATATCGATTGATTTGTAAGTAATACGTTTGTGGTGAACAAATATTAAAATAAAAAGTATGAAAATTGATAAATTACCTTTAGTCGAAATGTTTTGCTTGTCGGGATCTGGCAAGTTGCTTTTCAGCATGAAATACAAAGAGGTACTGGCTATAACAACCACCAAAAGAACCACAAATATAAAATAAGCCAGACAACGTTTTCCTCGACGACCTTTGGAATTTATCTGCTTGATAAAACTGCTGGCCAGATGTGTAAAAGCGCAATTAGTAGTGTTCAGATCTCGACCCTCTGTACTCTCATATATATCAGAGTTACTAGAAGTCAGGGTTTGTAATTCGATAAAGTTATCACCTTGTTTAACTTCTATAGGGTTATTCTCCAAATGAGTAAATCTATCAGAAGTTTGAGTGTGCTCCTTTACCAAATCCCCTTCTTCGATTGTTCTATTTGTCGGGTTTTTATCAAAGTTTGCAGTTTTTTTAACGTGTTGTGAGCTATTATAATTGCTCATCGATAATACTAAATCCTCTGGCGATAAAGATTCATACGTTTGGTTCTCATTCAAAACAGTTTTTGATACAGTATGTTCATCATAAATAGAACTTGATCTTTCCTTCAAATACTCTGTTTTAGTCTCACATCTGTCTTCTTTTGTTCCATTGGTCGTGTTTTGATCAAAGTTTTCAACGTTTTGTAAGCTAGCATAACTGTTCATCGATAAGGCGAAGTCATCTGGCAATAAAGGTTCATAGGTTTTGTTCTCATTCAAAATTGTTTTTGGTACAGTATTTTCATCAAGGCTAGAACTTGATTTATCCGTGATGTACTCGCGTGTAGTCTCAAATTTGACTTCTTCTGCTCGATTTGTCGTGTTTTGATCAGAGGGTTCAGAATTATGAACGTTTTGTAAGCTATCATAACTGCACATCGATAAGGCCAAGTCCTCTGGCAATAAAGGTTCATAGGTTTGGTTCTCATTCAAAATTGATTTTGGTACAGTATTTTCATCAAGGCTAGAACTTGATTTATCCGTGATGTACTCGCGTGAAGTCTCAAATTTGACTACTTCTGCTCGATTTGTCGTGTTTTGATCAGAAGGTTCAGAATTATGAACGTTTTGTAAGCTATCATAACTGCACATCGATAAGGCCAAGTCCTCTGGCAATAAAGGTTCATAGGTTTGGTTCTCATTCAAAATTGTTTTTGGTACAGTATTTTCATCAAGACTAGAACTTGATTTATCCATGATATACTCGCATGTAGTCTTAAATTTGACTACTTTTGCTCTATTTGTCGTGTTTTGTTTAGAGGGTTCAGAATTTTGAACGTTTTGTAAGTTATCATAAATGCTCATTGACAATTCCAAGTTCTCTGGCAATAAAGGTTCATAGGTTTGGTTCTCATTCAAAATTGTTTTTGGTACAGTATTTTCATCAAGGCTAGAACTTGATTTATCCATGATATACTCGCGTGAAGTCTTAAATTTGACTACTTTTGCTCTATTTGTCGTGTTTTGATCAGAAGGTTCAGCATTATGAACGTTTTGTAAGCTATCATAACTGCACATCGATAAGGCCAAGTCTTCTGGCAATAAAGGTTCATACGTTTGGTTCTCATTCAAAACAGTTTTTAATACAGTATTTTCATCATAAATAGAACTTGATCTTTCCATCAAATACTCTGTTTTAGTCTTAAATCTGACCTTTTTTGTTCCATTTGTCGTATTCTGATCAAAGCTTTCAGAGTTTTGAACGTTTTGTAAGCTATCATAACTGTTCATCGATAAGGCCAAGTCCTCTGGCAATAAAGATTCATAAGTTTGGTTCTCATTCAAAATAGTTTTTGGTTTAGTATCTTCATCAAGGCTAGAACTTGATTCATCCATGATATACTCGCTCGCAATCTCACATTTTACTATGTATAAATCAATTCAAATTAGATAAACAAAATTTACCTTAACTGACTCTCAAAACAAAACAAGTAGTTAAGTTGTTTTCTCTTTAGACAGGAAGTTTCATTTTCCACGACTTACTGTGCTTCATACAAATATAATAATAAAATTTCCTTATTGTAACACAATTAAATATAGAGTTTATTAATAGGAAACATGTATTCCGTAAACGTAGTTTTTGACAGTATATGTACACGCATATTTATTAATAATTGTTAACTTGTAACAACCATGTAATTTCGAAACACCTTTGATATAAACATGTAATTTCTCATTATATATGTCAGAAAAATATCGGCTGTTTTGCGTTATGCTTTATCCGAGTTCACATTGATTTTATCACGATGTGATGTAAATAAAGGCAACAGTAGTATACCGCTGTTCAAAACTCACAAATCCATGGACAAAAAACAAAATCGGGGTAACAAACCAAAACCGAGCCAAACGCATTAAATATAAGAGGAGAACAACGACACAACACCGAAACGCAACACACACAGAAACGGACCAAGCATCAGACAAAACACCACGAGAATAACAAATATAACATGAAAACCAAACACATGAATTCGGGATAGACAAGTACCGTGCCACGTCTTATCTCAATATCTCAAAAATAAGAGGAAACACAAACGACTCAACGTTAAAATGCAACACACAGAGAAACGAACAATAATATAACAATGACCATCTTCCTGACTTGGTACAGGACACTTTTAAAGGGGAATAAAAGTGGTGGGTTGAACCTGGTTTTATGGCATGCCAAACCTCGCACTTTAATGGCAAAGTTAAATATAACATTGAAATGACAACATAATATTACAGGACTACAATACAAATAAATAGGAGAACATATTAGACAAATAAAAACATGATAAATAGATAACAAAAAGCATCAGGTTTAAAATTCAATACGCCAAAAACGCGCCTTGTTATGTAAGTGTAACACTCAAACATAACTCTAAACTAAAAATACTAATATTAGATTAACGCGTCTTTTGATTGGCTGATGTTGTTTTATCTATCAGCTCATTACTATAATTTAGTCATGCGACCATGACGTTATCATCGTTTTTTCATGGTTAATTCTCCGGTTTAAAATTGAATTTAAAATTAAATTATAAGAAATAACTGTAATATTTTGTCTGTCTATTCGAAATAACATAAAAAAAGTGTTGCACACTTTAAAATAACCCACTGCGCAGGTTATTTAGTGTACATCACGTTTTTTATGTTATTTCTTCATAGACAAAAAATGAGAAAAAAAATGTTAACACGTACTTTATGTCAGGTTTGAATACACCAAGTCGATAGTCAATAAATTAAATGTGAGGCTTAAGTGGCCATTCAACTAGATATTAAGACGGTAGATTTTATATGAATATTTACGGAAGTATCATATATTGAACAAGATTATCATGATTATATTAATGATGCATTGTTTACCTATTTATATGACAACACATCATTTAAAATCATGACCAAATATCATTAATTGACATTTTGATTTTCCTGGTGATTTTTTTTCAGAGATTTAAGATAAAAAAAAAATGAAGGTCCGAAGATACCAGAGGGACATTCAAACTCACAGCCAGAAAAAAAAACTGACAACTTCATAGCTAAAAAAAAGAAAATGACAAACATTCAAATACTAGTTCACAACACAACATAGAAAACTGAAGACTAAGCAACACGAACCTGACCAAAACCTTTTTGGATGATCACAGGTGCTTCTGAAGGGAACTTTGGTCCTGCTCTCCACATGTGGCACCGTTCGTGTTGCTCATGTTTTTACCAACCCGGTAAATATTTAATTCGTACAAATCTATATCTTTCAATCCCTGTCTTTTGTAGGTCAACTAATTAACGTGTCTTGTAAATGAATATTCATTTATAGTTATAATCAGTCTAGCTATTCGACATAAATAATTCTTAAACCATTTTTTGTTTTATTTATTAGAGCTAATGTCAACATATTATTGCAGCTATAAGGATACTGTAATATCGTCTATTGCAAAACAATGCACCTGACAATGTATCTACCTGAAGATAAACTAGTAGAACAGTGAATGCAATAAGTGTCCATTGGACCAATATACTTTAAACGATAATCAATAATAGAATAACACTTGCTTCGATTCATCATAAAATAAAGTCGACCTGTATCTGCTATTATGGGAAATATTTCTCATTAACCAATTCTTTATAAACTGTTGTCCTATGACATTGTGCTCGCCTCAAGGTTGGATCGGGTCAACCAAACATTAGAATAGTTGTATTATCATGTGACATTTAAGAGTAGAACACATAGAAAGATAGGATAAGAGTATTCAGAGTTGCTCTGTTTGTATTTCGATATAATAATCATCTTGATTATCTTCGGCAGTGTGATTGTCCAAAAATAATAAATCTTTCAGACGTTTAAATGTGTTTCTTTAAACGATCCTTTTGTTCTATTCTTCCCAGGATCTTGTTTTTATTAGAGTTGTTAGTACTTTAACGTTTTCCAAGATATTATAATTGCTCTTCGATATAACAAAGTCCTCTGTCAATAAAGGTTCATACGTTTGGTTTTCATCGACAATTGTTTTTTTATGAACAATTATTTCCATGAAGGTAAGATAATGAATTGGCCATCCTATACATATTGTATTCTCTATCAACTTTGTTTTAATCGATAAACATTTGATATATCATACAATATGTATTCAAACATACACTCTGAAATTATCAATACTCGATAGACTAGACAGGAAATATCAGTTTTCATGATTTATTATGTTTGATACAAATATAATAAGTAAACATCAGAAAAATACTGAACTACGAGGAAAATTTAAAAAGGAAAGTTCATAATCAAATGGCAAGAATAAAATTTCAAACACATCAAACGAATGGATAACAACTGTCATATTCCTGAATTGGTAACGGCATTGTCTTTTGTAGAAAATGGTGGATTAAACCTGTTTTAAAAGCAAGGTTAACCGTTCATAAAACTTACTTATTGTTACACAATGAAAATCTAAAGTGTCTGAATATGAAACTGTATCAGCCACACATAGATGATTTATCGTTATTGGGGTTATTTTTGTGTATTATTTTGAATTGAAAATACTTACACATGACGTCACGTATACATGTAACAGAGTTACAATAATAAGAATCAAAGGTACCATGTTATAATTTGAAACACCAATAAAACTCATAAGTGACGCTCAGATTTGTTTAACTAGATCTCGCCAAAACAGAAGAAGTACATCAATATGAATATAAGGAGATGTGATATGATTGCCAATGAGACAGCTATCCGTCAAGGTTTAAACGTAGCGGTTGTAAGTAATTATACAGGCAATCATACGGCTTAAGCGATGAGAAAAAACATACCGCGAGGTCGGTTATAAACGGCCTCTTCATGCCAAACATACATTGATTCTACTGAAAAACGTCGTAATTCATAATAAAACAATTAACGAAATATAAAAATGACAGAAAAGCCACTGTGAGAGCCCAAAAACATCCAGCTCTCAACTTAATCGAAAAATTTCAACATTTTGATACATTTTTCAATTATTGCAAAACTTGAATAAATTGTTTTTATATTTATGTGTAAATTATCCTCTTTCAAAGAACAATAATTGATAACAACCACTAAACTACGAGAATGTCGACTTTGAACAGGCATATTTATATGTTTGTGGGCGCTCAACCCCCATAACCTGGGACAGGGGTGCAACAGTACAACACAAAAAGCGAACTATTAATATCCGTTAGAAAAAGGCTTACTCCTAAGATATATACAAATAACAATACACTGAATGAAACCAGTTAGGATGTGGACGGGTACATATACATCCCCACAACCAAAATACAGATATGAGCGTACTCGCAGTTACTGAAAGTTACTTCAAAGCCAATAACAACTAATAAAAATCATGTATCTTAGACTTAAATAACATTCTGATATGACGTGCTACTTTCGCTTTGTAAAGGTGTAATACCACCATTGATTTTCCCCTATTAGTCTGTGTTAAATTTGCACTTTTCAAAAAATTGTGCAGAATTTATCTTTGTTTCAAATAAAGAAATACTTGGCATGAGTAAAGTTTTATCCTGTCCAGTTCTATAGAAAAAGTTTCACATAACATTTCATTGCATATAAGAAAATAACCATCATTGGAAGTTAACCAATCAAATTTCTCCCCTTATTCTATCTGTGTACAAGATTTAGTAACCATGTAACCTCAAGATTACAAAATTTTCTAAAGAAATCACAAATAAAAAATAATGGTGTTTTGAAATACCCAAGACATATGTTTATGACACAGAAATAGTTTTACTGCAATAAAATGTAGGATTAATTACCAACAACGGTCAAATTCAAGGGAATATTTTTTTAGACCTACTTTCGTATGCAACCGGATGTGAAGTACCATGATTTGGTGGTATAACACCTAAACACCTCTCTCACTCTGAAAAAAACCCATTGTCATTCGTCTGATTGTTTACTAACAAGAAAAGGGAGATGCAAGGAAGAGCCAACACAAACGCTCTATCCTTATAGACATTGGACATAGAAATTACCTTAATTGTCCTAATCAAAATCGAAATGATTGATAAAAGCTTAACTTTATCATAGTTTTTACATGGTAAGCCATTATGATCGTTGTTTTTTAGCCATCGCTGTCGCTCTGTCAAAAATACATAGTCACAGTTGAATTCATGAAATCCATGACTTCATAATTGTCTTGTGATACACAGATGACGGTCAATGAAATCCAAGAAGTCACTACAGGCATGAGCATAGTGAACGATTTGGAAATAAAAACATCGTAAGAAGATGCAAAATGAACATCACCGTCCGAAATTTAACATAAGAAAAAATATTCATCCCGTTTGCGGTTACTTTTTGTGTTGAGACTGAAATATCTAAATCTAAACATCATAATATCTAATATTATAATATTCTATAATATCTAATAAAATATCTTTTTTATTCCTTTTGAGGTTAGTTAAGGAAGCTCGCGGGTTTAAGATTTTCAGAAAAAAATTAAACATATATTTTTCATTACAAATTTTATATAGTACCTTTAATAGTTGTTACTTTATCATATGGTACAAAAAACATTCCAAAAAATAAATTCGTGTTGGCCCCAGGTGACTTTTAAAATGTAGATATCATTGAAAAAGCTCCAAATTATCTTTGGTGCAAAATGCCATTAATTAGCATTAAAATTGAAATATCTTTTTTTTAAATCATCGGTGACGTTTTTATTGATGTTTTCGAATAAGATGTACATAAACTAAATAATTGTAAAATTAAAGCGATTTCTTTACTTTTGTTCTTTTTATTTTTCGATATTACCGCTATTGCTCCTATTAGCTCAACAGAAAAAAGGACATTAACAAAAATGTATGCCATTTTCAAAGGCAGACTTTGAACGAAAATGAACGGTGACGATGAAAAATATAGCGAATCCTATATTTAAAAAAAAATGATTTAGACCTGCGAGCCCTTTAAGTGATGCTAGTTGGTATTATATTATGTCTTGTATACGGTTTATCAATTTGATAATGATTGATTTCATTGTCAGTTTTTCTTTGACTTTTGGTTGGTGATTCTGATGATCAGTATTATGTTGTCTTTGTTGTGATTTTGATACTGATGTTTATCTAATGGGATATTTTTAATTTTGCCAGCTAATTGTCAGTTTATGTTCAATTTTAAATTTGAATGTCCGATTAGAATCTTTCTGTTCCGTTTTAATACAATTTCTTGTGAAATTTGACTTAAGAACCATTACATCCCTGTTCTGTGCAACTCCTATGTATCTCTGTTGTGTGAGTCTATACCATGTAAAGTTGCATCCACGGACAGGTTTTCAATCTGGGATCAAACTGTATCGTATGCCTTTGAGAACCATGACTTCCCTGTTCTGTGCAACTACAAAGTGTCCCTGTTGTGTGAGTATATACTATGTAAAGTTGCATCCACGGACAGGTTTTTCAATTTGTGATCGAAACTGTATCGTATGCCTTCGAGAACCATAACATCCCTGTTCTGTGTAACTCCAATGTATTCCTGTTGTATGAGTATATACCATGCAAAGTTGCATCCCCGGACAGGTTTTTTTTCAATTTGGGATCAAAACTGTATTGTATGCCTCTGACAACCATAATATCCCTGTTCTGTGCAACAACAAGGTATCCCTGTTGTGTGAGTATATACCATGTAAAGTTGCATTCACGAACAGCTTTGTTTCAATACGGGATCAAAACTGTATGGTATGTCATTGAGAACCATTACATCCAGGTTCTGTGCAACTCCAATGTATTCCTGTTGTATGCGTATATACCTTGTAAAGTTGCATCCACTGACAGTTTTTTTTACTATGGGATAACAAGTATATCGTATGCCTTTAAGAACCATTACATCTCTGTTCTGTGCAACAACAATGTATTCCTGTTGTATGAGTATATCCCATGCAAAGTTGCTTCCACTAAAAGGGTTTTCAATATGGGATCAAAACTGTATCGTATGCCTTTTAGAACCATTACATCTCTGGTCTGTGCAACTCCAATGTATTCCTCTTGTATGAGTATATACCATGCAATGTTGCATCCACTAAAAGGGTTTTCAACATGGGATCAAAACTGTGTCGTATGCCTTTTAGAACCAATACATCTCTGTTCTGTGCAACTCCAATGTATTCCTGTTGTATGAGTATATACCATGTAAAGTTGCATCCACTGACAGGGTTTTAAATATAGGAGCAAAACTGTCTCGTATGCCTTTGAAACTATAACATCCTTGTTCTGTGCAACAACTAGGTAGCCCTGTTGTGTGAGTATATACCATGTAAAATTGCATCCACTGACAGTTTTTTTCAATATGGAATCAAAACGTTATGGTATGCCTTTCAGAACCATAACATCCCTGTTCTGTGCAATAACAAGCTACCCTAGTGTGTGAGTATCACTTACTCACTCATCCTCTTCGCGCCTGTCAGCACATCAGGCTTCAACCAGTACTCTCCACATTTGCCTGTTTTTTGCCTTCTTCTCAATCTCCTTCAAGGTTTTCCCAAGGTCTTTCATCTCTGATTCTATCATTCTGCGCCAGGTCTCTTTTGGCCTCCCTCTTTTTCGTCTACCACCAGGTGTCCATCTCAAAGCATTCTTGGTGATATCTTCATTTCCTTTCCTCAATACGTGGCCAATCCAACGCCATCTCTTCGTTTTAATATCTATTTCAATACAACACTGATTTGTTTTGTGGTACAGGTCTTTGTTGGAAATAGTATTGGGCCAGACTATCTTATAGATCTTCCTCGAGCAGGTGTTATGGAATGAGGAAAGCTTTTTCATGTCTAATTGGATAATTCTCCAGCATTCTGTCCTATATAGATGGACTGACTTGACATTACTGGTGTGTATTCTGATCTTTGTTTTCAGACTGATTGACCTTCTCTTCCATATGGGCTGTAGTTGGCAGAATGCATATCTGGCTTTGCATATTCTGGCTCTTATATCTTTTGCTGTTCCATTGGTGTTACTTAGCATGCTTCCAAGATAGGTAAAGTCCTCAACCTCTTCTATGATGTTATGTCCGAAGTACACTGGTTGTATTGTGTTACTGCTGATGTTCATGAGCTTGGTCTCCTTCTCATTTATAGTCAGTCCTATACTTTGTGCTGTTTCATTCAGTCTGGTGGTTTTGTTCTGCAGGTTGTGTCTGTTGCTGGATATCATCAGCAAAATCTAAATCCCCAAAAAAAAAATCATGGTCAATCTGATTCCTGTGATTTCATTACCCAATGTTGTTCTCATACACCAATCTATTGCTGTAATGAATAAGATAGGGGAAATTACACACCCTTGTCGTACTCCAGATGTTACTTGGAACCATTCTGACTGTTGACCGTTATGTAATACACAGCATTCATAGTTGTTGAAGAAAGCTTGTATTAAGGTGATTATTTTAAAAGGTACACCATATGCCCTAAGGATGGCCCATAAGCAACTTCTTTTAATACTGTCAAAGACTCTACGAAAGTCAATGAAATTTAGGACTAGTTTGTTTTGCCACTCTATACTTTGCTCTATTAAATTTCTGATTGTTAATATATGGTCAATACATCCTCTACCTGATCTAAACCCTGCCTGCTCTTTCCTCTGACAGCAAAGTTATACCATGCCAGTTGTTGCAGTCACTTTATCTAAGCCAGGTGACTTCACGTTCTTGAGTCTAAGTATTGCCTTCGTGATCTCATCCCTTGATACTTCCCCAATATCCATTCCAAACTATTCTATAACTGGAACATATGCCTGGTGTTCAGCATTCAATGTTTCGTTAAAGTGTTCAGTCCACTTCTCCAGTTGACTTTCTGAGGCTAGTGTTTTACCATCCTTAGACTTACACGGTGCACTGGAGCTCATGTGCTTATCCCTCAGTTCTTTCGTGATTTTATAAACAGTGCTAAGTTCTCCTTTAAAAGCTGCTGTCTCTGCTTCTTTATCAAGTGTGTCTAGGTATATTGCCTTATCTGCTTTTGTTTTACGTTTTACTTCCTTGTCTGTGACTGAATATTCTTTCCTTAGAGTAGTTTGGATTCGTTCTGATTTTGTGCTGTTCAATTTTGCCTTTATGTCTTTTCTCTTGTGAATGCTAGTCCATGTGTCATCACTTATCCATTTCTTCCTTTCACGTTGTCGGAGCTCTAGAGTGTTTCTTGATGTTTCTTTAAACACAGCTTCAATCCTTCTCCATCCCTGTTGTAAGCTTTCTACGGTACTTGGCTTGTTGTCTTGTAGGTTTTTTAACACTTGAAACCTGTTTCCCAACTCGATCTTAAATTTCTTGAGAGTTTCAGGTTGTTTTAATTTGACTGTGTCTAATATTTCCCTCCTGGTGGTCCTATTTTTTAATGCTTTTCTTAGCTTCAGTCTAATTTTACCATAAATCAAGTGATGGTCACTACCACAGTCTGCTCCTCTTATAGCTCTCATGTCATAAAGTGAGATTTTCCATCTTCCGATTATCATCAAAAGGTCTATCTGATTTTGTCACGACCATTTGGGGAGTTCCATGTGATTTTATGGATGTTTTTGTGTGGAAAAAGTGTACCTCCAATAACAAGATCGTTATCTTCACAAAAAATTACAAGTAGTTCTCCATTTTCGTTTATAGTGCCAAGTCCATGTTTGCCCATAACTCTTTCTCCATCTAAGTTATCATTTCCTACTTAAGCATTCATATCACCTAAGACTATAAGGATGTCATGTCGTGGTGTTTTGCAGGTTATACTTAGGAGTTTCTCATAAAAAGTTCTTTTTGTTTCATCATCTGCATTATTTATTGGTGCATAACATTGTATTATTGTCATTTTGGCATATTTGGAATGGAATCTTGCAACAATAATTCTCTCATCTACTGGTGACCATTCCGTGAGTGCACCTTGAGCCTTTTTTTCATGATGATAGCAGTCCCTTGATGATGTTAATTATCCTTTCTACCTGAGTATATAATCGTTTCACCTGTAACATATCCACAGTCAGTCCGCCTGCATTCGTTTACTCCAAAAAAATCATTATTGTACGATTGTATCTCTTTAACTACCTGGGCAGTCTTTCCACATTCATACATGGTTCGTACGTTCCATGCTCCTATCTTTAAATGTTCTTTCGGCCCAAGAAGGTTGCTTTTCCTGTTGTTAGCTTCTAGAAAGCTTTCTAGAAAAAGATTTTTTTTAAAAATCTAAGGATTTTCTTACGCCCAGGAGTAGATTACCTTAGCCGTATTTGGCACAACTTTTTGGAATTTTGGGTCCTCAATGCTCTTCAACTTTGTATTGGTTTGGCTTTTTAAATGTTTTGATCTGAGCGTCACTGATGAGTCTTATGTAGACGAAACGCGCGTCTGGCGTATTAAATTATAATCCTGGTACCTTTGATAACTATTCACTAACAACGTTCATGCTGTTGCCTTGACAACGTGCATCCACTGGTATACCGTTGCAAGTGTTTATGTTTACTGGTCCGGTTTCCGTAACTAGAGTATGAGTATATACCATGTAAAGTTGCATCCACTGATAGGTTTTTCAATATTGAATCAAAACTGTATCGTATGCCTTTGAACAATAACATCCCTTTTCTGTGCAAATCCAATGTATTCCTGTTGTATGTGTATAAACCATGCAAAGTTGGAACCACGGACAGGTTTTTCAGTATAGGATCAAAACTGTATCGTATGCCTTTGAAACCATAACATCCTTTTTCTGTGCAACAACTGATAGAAATATGTTCTCTCTTTTCTTTCAAAATTTTCTGGTTGTATGTGTTATTGCCATATACATATTATATATGTTTTTATAGTGCACAATTTATATGTTTTTCTTTGCATTTCCCTGGCGGGGATTCGCACTATTGAATTGTTTTACCGTTTATGTTTCTTTGTTTTATTTTCTTCGTTCAATTTATACACACTTATAGTATTTGAAATTCCTAGTAGTGAATGGGTAGCAAATATAAAACTTAAGAACAAGGTATTCCTGTTGTATGAGTATATACCATGTAAAGTTGTATCCATACGAACAGGTTTTTCAATATGACATCCAATACGTCACTACAGACATGTGCATAAAGAACGATTTGCAAATAAAAACACCGTAAGAAGATGCAAAAGGAACATCACCGTCCAAAATTTAACAAAAGAAAAAATATTCATCCCCTATGGCGTTACTTTTTGTGTTAAGTTACTGATGTAATACTGAAATATCTAAATCTAGACAACATCATTTCTAATGAAATATCTTTTTTATTTCTTTTGATGTTGGTTAAGTGTTGCTCAGTAGTTGGTACTGTATTATGTCTTGTATACTGTTTATCAATTTGGTAATTTTTTATTTCATTGTCTGTTTTTCCTTGACTTTTGATTGGTGTTTCTGATGATCAGTATTATGTTGTCTTTGTTGTGATTTTGATACTGATGTTTATCTAATGGGATATTTTTGATTTTGCCAGCTAATTGTCAGTTTATATTCAATTTCAAATTTGAAGTCCGATTAGAATATTTCTCTTCCGTTTTAATACAATATCTTTCTTGTGAAATTTGCCTTTGAGAACCATTACCTCTCTGTGCAACTCTAATGTATTCCTGTTGTGTTAATATTTACCATATAATTGCATCCGTTTGATTACACAGACATGTTTGGTTTCATTGACTAAGTTCACGCAGATGCCTTGTACACCTTTATCAATTTTCCTGGTCTGGACTATGATGTTCAAATCCAATCACACGTAGCTTTTAATTTAAAGCAGTCTATGAATAATTCTTATTTTTGTACTTGAATCTAGCTCTAGTTGAGTTGTGTAGACGTTCAGAAAAAGATACGAAACAGTTAAATAACAAAGTTTTTATCATTTTTGTTTATTAGGAACAAAATACACAGCACAGAGGTAATACATCTGATAGCAATATGTTCCTATTTTATTCAAAATGCTCTAGTTGTATCCATTATTGCAATAGTCTTATCACAAGCTATTTTTAAACAAAATACCAAACAACCCTAAACGGAACTTAAACCCATTACCAGGAATGCTAAAAACAAAGTGCGAGAAAAAAGTTAACATAAGATAAAATGACGAAGCCAGGCAAAAAAACAAGATGATGGAATGACAAAGAAGTAAAAAACAATTTAAAGAAAACTCCAGCCTCCAATAAAAGTGCTAAATAAAGCACACAAAAATAAATAATACACTAAAAATGGAAACTCCAAAATTACGTACCGGTACAACAATACCATTATTTGGAAAAACATTTTTCTCTAGAGTACTATCTCTGAATAGTGTTAAACATTGTATTAATACATTAATATCGGGTTGATATAAATTGATAAATATCAAAGAAAAATCAACAAGTATTACTTTTCGTCAAAAATTTAAAGTAACAGGTATCACTTGCCGTATAATTTGTCTTGAGGAGACGATGACAGTCCGTCAAAAGATGACGACAAATGGCTAAGCGGTATTAAAGACTTGGTCACACCTTACCAGATAGCACGAACGGACGACTAACGGATGAAAATAAAAGTTGTCCGTTGACAAATTTGTTATCCGTTGGGAGTCCGTTGATGTACTGACCGAATAAAACAGACGTGAAACGGATGCCTAACGGACACACACCGGATATGCAACGTATGAGAAACGGATACGTACCAGACAGAACGGATGTCGAACGTACGTCGAACGGAAGAGTACCACATAAAACGGACACCTAACGGAAGCGTAACAGATAAAACGGATGAACAATTTAAAGCCGACAATAATAATACATGTACATTTCATAAATATTCAAAATGTTAAGGTGTAACTGGTTTTGGTTTATTCTTCAAAATACCACAAAAGGTCAGTGTCTGACCTGAATAAGAGCTACTTGATTGTGAAGAATCGCATTTACTCTAAGGTCGATTATGAATAATAAGAATTCATAAACCTTAAGAAATCTGACATACCAATAATTGGCCTTTTTGACGCGACATTTTCAATTGGCATTTATCCTTTTAAGATCCGTTCATCATCCGTTTTATCCGTTATACGTCCGGTAGAAGTTCGTTTCTCATTCGTTCAACATAATTTTTATCCGTTTAACGTCCGGTAGAAGTCCGTTGGTGAATTGATCTTACAGACCTCCAATTGATGTATAACGGACACGTTACGGATACAAAACGGAAACGAAACGGACGGGTACCGTACAAAACGGACGCCTAACGGATGTTCAACGGACGTTTTATCCGTTGGACGTCCATTCAAAGTTTTGAACATGCTCAAAATTTCCAGGGGACAGAACGGACGTCGACGGATAAATCGTGCGGATATGGACGGACGTCTAACGGATAACAACGGACGTCTAATGAATAACAACGGTTGTCTAACGGACATAAACGGATTGAAAAAAAGTTATCCGTTAGGCGTTCGTTTGAGCTTTCCGGTAAGGTTAGACGGAGAGAGCCATATCTCTTGCATATTAGAGACACCCTTGTAGATTTCGAAAAAAAGCAGGCTTCTCAGTTTAAAAGTAATTAACTTTTCAAAACATTAGTTTATATAGATAGGGGATTAATAGAGGAATCCAAAGAGCAAAACAAATATATAGGTTACCGTGCTTGTTTTCGAGATATTTGCCATTGAAATTTTGGCGGGAAAATATTCTCTCTTGACTTTTCATAGCTTTATTATTGACAAGTTGAAGTTCTCAAAAACTGTTAAAAAGAAATTAAAATTTGATAAGACTTTTACAGATGGCTTATCATTATACATGTAAAAGATTTATAAAAAGAAAAATGGGGGTCACCGGGCAAATTTTTTCAAGGCATTGAAATGGATAAAACCAGAGGATTCCGAAAATCTGACAAAAAATCTAAAACATGACAAGCCAGCTTCCTTAACAGCAAAAGGTGACGCTTGTCACCTAAGTTTTGATATTTACAGTAACAAGTATCAATTCAAGAATTTTTTGTTATCAATTTCCACCTTATATTTAAAGTAATAAGTATCACTTCCAATCATATTTTTGACGAATGAAGTATCAATTCCGGTCTTATTTTTACAATAACAAGTTTTATTGTATAGCAATATAATATTCCCCACAGAAAGTAACAAAAAGTTAGCGTGCAATAAATTCTAATATTGCACTAGTGCAATAAATCTTCACAATTCATGACGTCATCAACGACAAATCTTAGTTTAAACAATTTTTTACTTTCAAATATTATATTGCGATACAATAAAAGGGTTATTGCATGAATATTGGGGAATATTGTCCCTCGTAGAACATGTATTGTACTCGCCAGCTCGTGCAATATACAGTTCTACTCGGGACAATATTCCCCAATATTCATGCAATAACCCTATATTACTTCCGGTCTTATATTTACAATAACAAGTTTATCTTTTAGTCTTATTTTTACAGTTACAGTAACAAGTATCACTTTCTGTCTAATATAAACAGTAATAAGTTTCCCTTCCCGCCTTAAATTAAATATTTACAGTAACAAGTATCAATTCCAATCTTATATTCACAGTAATAAGTATCACTTCTGGTCTATTTTTTGCAGTATCACGTAACACTTCTGGTCATATTTTTGCAATTGCATGTATCACTTCCGGTCTTTATTTTTTGCATTCACAAGTATCACGCCCTGTCTAACATTTGCAATAATAGGTATTTCTTCCCATTGTCTGTTCTTGCCTCAATATTCAACTCAATTCAATCTGAAATTAAAGTAACACTGTAATAGGCATGAATCAATTATGAAATGTCTGTTCAATCAAATAACTGAAATTGTTTTCGTAGTCTCTTTTTGAAAACGGTACCAAAAAGGAAAATGCATTGGCTTATTTATAGCTCTATATACCATAAATACAGAAAAATAAAACTTATCATTTAGCTTTCGAAAATTTCTGATACTTTTGCCCAATTCAATTGTAAATACCTAAAGCAGCCATAACAGAACAATATTTTATTACAACACTTTTATTTCTGCACAAATCTTAATCATCAGAACTTAACTATGAACAAGTCTGTGAATAGCATAGTACAAGGATGATATTACTCTTCCGATGATCAGTTTCTACTAACTCAAATCAATACATAGTAACAAATTGAGCCCACATGATACACAGTTTTGAAGATTTTATTGCAAGCAGTTTGTAAATGTTAGTTGTTCACAGTAAGTGTAATATCTTGTATGTAAACTGTCTTTAGAAAAAAATCGTAAATTTAATATTTACATATCTTCTAGATTTTTAAATATAATTCTTTATCAGTGAAATAAAACCAATGTTATTTAAAAATGTAACCATTAAAAATATACTAACGGTTTTTCGCATATACACCTTAAACTTCTTGAACATGGTCCATCATTCCATTCGTAGTCCTGTCTTTTATAAATGTTCAGACAATGTTCGTCTCCATTCTGATTATTTGGTTGGTGTGCAATACGTGTGTGCCAATCGGTTACTGTAAACCCCTGTCCACGTGTTGTCCATAACCACACACCTTCATTAGCTCGATCTAATCCACCTAGCCAAAAATCTGTTAAACATTTGATTACAAAATATTAAACATGTTAAATGACGGTTGAAACTATTTATATTGCGTTTGTCAATGATTTTACGAAGCTCTTGTTGTTCACTCGTTTGTATATATATAGTAACGTTTATCATACGTGGAATTCAAGAAAGCACTTTCACATATTATTATTCAACAAAATTAAAAGTATATGAGAATTAACTCACGCACGACAAAAAGGGCAATACCGCCTTAAGAAGTCATTTATCGATCGAAGGAAAACGAATCCGGGTTACTAACTAAAACCAAGGAGAACACATCTACGACAATGTTTTTAGAAGTCAATGCTCTTGTTGGGTTCTCGTGTGTATACCTATAGTAACGTTTATCATACGTGGAGTTCAATAATGCACTTTTGATAAACCTATTATGATTCAAGAAGTTTTAAAACAATTGAAACTTAACCTGCACACGACAAAAACGTTCCTTACGAAAAAATCAATAGCAGATACATACTTTCACCATATTTTTTTGCATTTTTCCTAAGAAATACAATCTCACTTCTTGATGTAACTTCTGCTAGCATACTGCCTAAGTTTTTACAAAAAATCTGAAAATACAAATTTGTATGAATTCAAACAAACATGAACACTACAACGTAATGTCGAAAAACTGCGTTTAATTTGAACCATTCAACATCAAACGGTACGATATCCATCTGAGGAAAAAGGACAAAAACAACTGTGTAATGCTATTGGATTGGACACGAACAACAGTAGTATACCGGTGCCCCAAAATCATAAATCAATTGAGAAAATCTTTAAAAAAAAACTTATCGATTATTCAAAGTTTTATAACGAGAGAGAGAGAGAGAGAGAGGATACCAAGATAAAAAACGATAAGTCCAATAACAAGGATATTGTATCGTGTAACACCTTAAAGGTTAAGTATTTGTTTTTTGCTTGGCCAATTAATCCATGGCAAAAACAAATGTCCAACTCGAATTTGACTTATTGTTGTTCTTTATCATGAATATTGAATATTTGACCATTATTATAGACAAATTGTAAGACAATTTGGAATCTTTGGAAATATCACAAGCGAATTAATATATTTAGATTATCTATCTGTCTTTTAGACTACAACTGTTGTTTTCTTTCAAATATTTCATAACTTTTTTTACTGTTTCTTCTGATTGAATGTTTTGTGGTTTGAATTTTTGCTTCAAACTTTTAATTGTAAGAACTTAGAATTACAAATCTTTACTACCTTGGCATAATCCCATTTTTTGCTGTCACTGCTGAAATAATAACAACTGTTTTCATGAATCTTCAAGCCAGAGGGACATGCAGGTCGAACTGTAAAAAAACTATTAATTAAGAACGAAGAAAGGAAAAAATGAGATTGTCGACGGAATAAAAGCAGGAAAATTCTTTTTTAACAACGAGAGCACACTATACAAAATAATAGATAATATGATATATGTATATGAAATCTAACCAAGAATGGTTAATTCTTCATTAATGTAACCGTGTTTAGAAAAAAAATTCCAGACAGACATTATAAAGCTATTTAACTTAACGATGTTGTTATACTCTATGTTAGTAAATATCTTTGTGGTCATATGTAGAATGTCGTTACGTTCAGCGAGTTTTCTTTATTAGTTATTGCCATTGATTTATTTTATGTTTGCCACAAGAGCATTTCAATTTGTTTTATTCGTTTGGTTTAAGAATTACAAATTAATAGCATCTAATTTGTGTGTGTAGTTTAGGATTCTTTGCTCTTTTGGAACAGAAAAAGGTTAGCGGCATTTCATAAAAAAAGTGTTTTTCCCTCATATCATGTTTTTACACACCCTAACAGTAAAACTATACATTTATTTATTCTAAATGATTATGTATATTTTGTTCCATTGTGCATTGAATTAACCCTACTGTCGATTAATATATTAGTCATATGTTCTAATGAAACAAACTTTGACATCGGTTTTCAGAGTATCCAGTTGGACAGGAACAAACAAAACTATTTCTAGTTGGTGTGCACCTTCCCCCATTTGAACAAGGTGAGGTATGGCATGGTGTGACTAAAATATCAGTAATAACAGAATCAGAGTGCAATAATGATATTAAAATCCTGAAATATATCGCGATTTGAATTGTTGCTTCCTTCACTTCTATTTACACAGTAATAATATAACACAATTGCACAATAATTTTGCAGTTATCGCGTGGACATTCCTAGTCATATGCTAATGCTAATGTAGACGTTTTGTTTATATAGATTATACCGTTGGTTTTCCCGTTTGAATGGTTTTACACTAGTAATTGTGGGGCCCTTTATAGCTTGTTGTTCGGTGTGAGCCAAGGCTCCGTGTTGAAGACCGTACTTTAACCTATAATGGTTTACTTTTTAAATTGTTATTTGGATGGAGAGTTGTCTCATTGGCACTCACACCACATCTTCCTATATCTATGGTCTATTTTATTATTGTTGTATTCGCAGGAACTGTCAGTAAACGTACACTTCCCTAGCATGCAAACAGAACGTATGTCACACAACTTGTATTTGTTGTTCAAATATAAGTTGTTATCCCTGTAATATAAAATGACGAAATATGTTTTGGGAAATATGTTTTGTTTTACATTTTATATTTAGATTATTTAATATATTTCTATTGTTCGTCGATTTTCGTTTGGTATTGCGGCCTGACTATCCCGATCTCTTTCTACGTTTGATTGAAGTTTTTCAAAGGCTAGAACAAGGAACATTGTATTCGTATTCCAGCATTTACGTTCCAGATGTAACTTCATCCTATGGTTGACATTTGCAAACGCGAATGAGAGGATTTTTCTTTAGCAGTCATACACTTAATTTCAATCAAATATAATTCATTTGGTAAAGTAGTCATATTATGTCATTTATTTTAAGAAAAAGTGTATTTTTGAACCATAAAAAAAACCAAAAGTAGTTCCTATGGGTAATTGCATTGTCTATAGTAAAAGAAATGCATCATATACAGTTACCCACCTTTACATTGTTTTCCACAATATCCAGTTTGACAGGTACAAACAAAACTACTTCCGGTAGGAGAACATTCACCGCCATTCGAACAAGGCGAACTGTTGCATGGTGTGGCTTTGAAATAAAAGACAATTGTTTGAGTACAATCATTGTATCAATATCCTACAATATATTTACATAAGAATTGTTACAACCGTGACTTCAATATTCAATTGGTTGATTTGAACCAGCTTCTTACATTTTTTCGTTATCATGACATAACCGGGAGAAAATCAGTACCGACATTTCCAAGTTTGCAGTAACAGAAAATGACGCGTGAATGTAAGAAGTAATTTTAGTATCGTTACCTCTTATACCGTTCTTTTTACGTTTGATTGAAATATTTTAAAAGTCTTTTATATGTAACTTATATTGATATCTCATTATTTATGTACCGTCAGTAACTCCTACCGACGATTGTAATATGCAGACGCGAATGAGAGTATTTTTTTTAAATAGCAGTCTTATACTTTTTTTAATGAAAACAAAATTCATTGGGTAATGTACCCATAATATTTCATTTATTTAAAAAAACAAGTTTATTGTTGGTGCCATCTTTAATTTAAAACCTCGAAAGTTAACCTATATTTTAATGAAACACACTTCTACATTATTTTCCACTGTATCTTGTTTGACAGGAACAAACAAAACTACTACGAGTTGACTTGCATGTTCCTCTATTTAAACAAGGTGAACTGTGGCATGGTGTCCCTGAAAAAATAAAATAATATTATTGGAGTGCTAATATGTAATCAAAATCCTAGGATATATCAGAATAGTTGCTCAACACAGTCTAGATAGAACTACTTGTTTAAAAATATTTGCAGTATCCGAGGCTATTACAAACTGTGGGCAAAAATATATAATCTATGATATCATTAATGTTTCCGTTGAGTACAATATGTATTTTCGATTTTGACAAATATTTTCGTGAATATAAAAAGAAAGAACACAAAAATACTGAACTCCGAGGAAAATTCATGTCTCTTTAATGATGCTCATGGCCAAAATATTTGAAATTCAAAGCTTATACATATTTTGGGTTTTTTTGGGGGGAAGTACACCATTTCCCATCTAAATGAATATGCCGTGTGTACTCAAATATGGTTTTACCGTGTCAAATACTGTATGCAGGTCAACTAGTTTTGGCTTTATAGACTTGATAAAAAATTAAACATGCTTCAAAAGATAACAAAATGCTATCAGAACTTATTGTTCATTTTGATTCTATTGTGTATTTTCGAATCACGTATCGAAAATGTTGGACATTTAGTAAAAAATTAACTCCACAAAACATAACTATAGCTAAGGTTTTATGTTTTTTGTTGTACTGTGTGTTACCCTGACCTTTGCTCAATTGATTCCAAGTACCAATAGTGTGTTTTTTTTTCTATTGGGCATACTCTATTCAAATTTAATAAATAATTTTCCTAATGCTTTGAAACATGTATCCAGAAAGCAAAATGTTTGCACCGAGACACCAAACATTAATTCTGTAAACATAGTTGTAATTCGTTGCTTATCACCTAACAAATGTAACAACCTTCACATCTTGATCCATTGTATCCATCACTACATGCACATATAGGTAAATTCCCATGTTCAGTGCAAGTTCCATTGTAGAAGCAAGGTTCTTTAGAACACGGCGTTTCTAAAAGAAAACATATATATTATCACGAGACAATTCAATGAAATTTTTCAAATACAAGTTTTAGCATGCGCAATAGATAAATTAACGTACATTGTTATGGGTAATGTTTAAATTACCTCAGGGCAATTACACGCCTAGCGCTGAAGGGAGCACAGGAAGGCTTATATATCAATTTTTGTTTTAAATAAAAAAAAAGTTTCTTATAATGGTGTTGGATTTTTATTACAGTCAATTACTAGGATATCACTTTCTCCATTAACAATGCATTCTTCTCTTTTTTAAAGTTTATCCCGAAGGTATCACCAGCCCAGTAGTCAACACTTCTATATTGACATGAATATCAATAATGTGGTCATTTTTATAAATTTCCTGTTAACAAAACATTGAATTTTCTAAAACTAAGGATTGTCTTATCCCAGGAATAGATTACCTTAGCCGTATTTGGCACAACTTTTTGGAATTTTGGTTCCTCAATGCTCTTCAACTTTGTACTTCTTTGGCTTTATAAATATTTTGATTTGAGCGTCACTGCTGAGTCATATGTAGACGAAACGCGCGTCTGGCGTACTAAATTATAATCCTGGTACCTTTGATAACTATTTACACCACTGGGTCGGTGCCACTGCTGGTGGACGTTTCGTCCCCGAGGGTATCATCAGCCCATTAGTCAACACTTCTGTGTTGACATGAATATCAATAATGTGGTCATTTTTATAAATTTCCTGTTTACAAAACATCGAATTTTCAAAAACTAAGGATTTTCTTATCCCAGGAATAGATTACCTTAGCCGTATTTGGCACAACTTTTTTGAATTTTGGATCCTCAATGCTCTTCAACTTTGTACTTCGATATATTTGAATAATCTCTCTTTTGATTTTTTTATGATAATGAGCAATATTCATTTTAAAACTTTCACAGTAGAGAATATCTCATTCAGTATCTAAAAAAAACAAAACAGTTATACATGTCTATTCAACACTAAGTTTAAGAATATATACATTGTCTCTAAATTAAAAAAAGCGCGAATAAACCATAAAAAATAATCAGATCATGATATCGGTAAAAAGTTGTTTCTTAAAAAGAAAACGGTTTAACTGCCATTTATTGTATACACATTTTTCAAAAATGGGAAAATAAAACATTTCATTTGTTTTGCAGAATCTGCTTTTCTGTCGTTTTATATCAATGGATATGTAACGACTTCAAGACACTTCAAAAAGTAAAATCACAAAAATACTTCAAATGAGATAGAAGAAAAAATAACAATATATAAGTTTGTTTATTTGTTATTATATTGACAATGCCCTCTTGAGATGCACGATGTTACATGCTATTCTTGGTTGAATATTATTACTAACTTTATAGCATTGAAACACTATTGATTATTAAAAGCAAATTAGAGTTACTACCCTTTTATAATATTCCATCAGAAAGACTTCTCATTTTCTGCAGTAGAATGGTAAACTAAGATTAATTATTTTGTATGATTGTTTTATTCTTTAAGCGGAGAAAGGGTTGTAACATAGGTATATAGGAATTAAAAGGGGGTTTTGACATTGAATATTTGATATTCCGGGGAGGTGTGGCAGATGGATTTGTGTGTGAACGGTTATTATTTTTTGTAAACTAATAGGACAGGTTATTTATGTTCTGCACTGATGCAGCAAGATTTTTCATTACTTCTTTTCCCAACTGTATTTATAGTTTTTGATAACAAACCATTTTTTAAATTCATTATTTATTATAAACAATGCATGAATAGTCAAGTCATTATGTAGCATTTAATCAGAATTAATCATCATCATTAGTGGAAACGAATTTATTTTCTGAATTCCAAACTGCATATAGATTCGAGCGTCACTGATGAGTCTTTTGTAGACGAAACGCGCGTCTGGCGTATATAATAAATTTAGTCCTGGTATCTATGATGAGTTCATTTATATACATATATTGCATACACACAAGATATTTAAATTTGACTGAAGTAAGCCTTTGTCTGTTAAAAGTATTGCAAATAATTAAGGCAGAGCGGAGCGGAGTGAGGCTAAAAAAATGAAGGGTTATGGAGCCGCTGAGGGCTCCTTAAGCTATAGAACTAATGATGCAAAATCGTGCTCTTTAGGTGTTTTTCAGACCCTTTCATAATTTGAAAATGGAAGTTCTGTTTGAATAATTTTTTGACAATATTTTGGTCTCACATCAACATGTATAGATTCAGTGTTAAGACTGAAGTTTTTAGGGACAACATAAAAAAAAACAATATATAGGATAAAGCAAACAATTAATTCACATAGTTAAATATGTGGCTACTGGTTTTTTTAACTCATGATCAAGTCAATAACAAATTGCTAAATAACTAAAGAAATGCAACACCTACAGAATAAAGAAGGGCAATCAATGACCGAAAAACAAATAAATAAGAATCATTGAACCCGAAAAAACAGAAGCTACGTGTGAGGGAATACAGAACTTTTTTCTTGCAAGACACTCGTCATGAAAACAATTTGATATGAAGACAAGCTTTTGGTTTAGAAATTTCCAACATGAGATATTTGCCTTAAAAAAAATTCAGCAAAAGGACATTTTTTTCATTACAATTTTTTTTTATTACTCTAATATTTATTACTTTAAAAAGTATTGTACAAAATTCAACCAAAAAGATCAATTCGTGATGGCCCAGAACACTTTTAAGATGTTTAAATCCTTGAAAAAGCTCCAAAGTATCTCCCTTTGGTGAAAAAAATGCCATTTTTTTTTGGCATAAAAAAATCTTTTTTAACACAATGGTGACCTTAATTGGTTTTTTTCCAAATAAGCTGTGCTAAAACTAAATTTTTTTAAAATTCAAGCGTTTTATGTAATTGAGTTCTTTTTTTTTTATTTCGATATTACATTTTTCTCCTATTAGTTCAACAGAAAAAAAAGTACCGAAACAAAAATGCATGCTTCTTTCTAAGGCAGATTGTGAACTTAAATAAACGGTGACCCAATATTTTTATTTCATTTATGTAGTTAGAATCAGATAAAGTTCATTTATAGAAAAAAAAATGCGAAATCCTATATTTGAACAAAAAAAAAAGATTGATACCCACTTTTAACAACAGGATATACTAGACCTGACAATGAAATGAATGTAAAGGAAACTACATTTTATCTTCCTGCTTTATTTGTTATTTTGCTGGGGGAAATCCTTTCTTTCATTAAGATTCTTGATGTAACAAGATGTATATTTGTTCTGCAGAGCCAGTGTAATAATGCAGCGTTTACTAAATTGTTACACTGGCTACAACAACAATAAAGAAAAAAAATTAAAATACCAAATAATTTATTATTACTGTGATTGAACAATTCAAGATGGCGGTATAGCCCTGAACTACCTTAAATCATCTAATTCATACCAAAACTTGAAGTTTACTGTCTAAAATTTACAGAACCAGTATTTAAAAATAACTACAAAGTATTCCATATGAAGTTTTGTCTTAGATGCATGATTTTTTTATTAGTTGTTAGTGATTTTGAACTAGCTGTCAGATAACTGCGAGTACTCTCAAATCTGTTCATTGCGTCTTTTTGTGTCGGGATGTATAAGTACCCGGCCACGTTCACTTGTATTTTGTCCATCTGATGAGTTAAGCCTATTTCAACTGATTTTTATAGTTCGTTCTTATGTTGTACTGTTATACCACTGTCCCAGGTTAGAGGGAGGGTTAGGTCCGCTAACATGTTTAACCCCACCACATTATTAATGTATGTGCCTTTCCCAAGTCAGGAGCCTGTAATTCAGTGGTTGTCGTTTGTTTATGTGTTTCATTTTTGTTTTTCGTTCATTTTTTTTTACATAAATGAGGCCGTTAGTTTTCTCGTTTGATTTGTTTTACATTGTCTTATCGGGGCCTATTATAGCTGACTATGCGGTATGGGCTTTGCTCATTGTTGTAGGTCGTACGGTGACCTATAGTTGTTATGGTCTGTGTCATTTTGGTCTTTTGTGGATAGTTGTCTCATTGGCAACGTACCACATCTTCTGTTTTATATGTACGTGACAATGATAATTATAAGTGTCCATTGAAAACGATATGATTCAAACGGTAGAGATGTTGTCGTGAACAAGTATGTTCATCAAGGTAAGAACATGATTTGGTCACCATTTACACGTTTCATTCTCTTCTTCCAATCTCAATTTTGTTTTAATCAAATAGAGAGTAACAGAAAAAAACCTAGCTTCAATGCATCCTAAAAGGAAGTCAATATTTAGCTGCTATGCTGGTGAATACATCTCTACATGCAATCATTTTTTCATCGATGGTCTTGTGTTAGTTTGCTTACCTCAGAATTGGTAGGTGCGACATTATCCGAGGTCGTGATAACCAAATGTAAGAAAAGTTGAAGACTGCTTTTATCCCAAGTATGTGTCATTTAAGATTTATAACCAAAGAATGGTAAGATTAGAATTATGTGTGCGGGAGACACACTTTCCTGCCGACTGTTACATGGTGAACGATAACTTTTTTTTTCGATTTTTTTACTTTGACTGTCCCTTTGGTATCTTTCGTCCCTCTTTTTCAAAGAGTAAAAGAAAAATTCAAAGAAAGCGATTCATTATGGATTGAACAATTTAGTAGATTAATTTTAAGTAGTGTATATTTTGTTTTAATCTAAAATTTTATGGAAGACTGTCTTTCTAGTTTTAGTTCCTTGTACGTAGTATATAACGAACGGTACAGAAATTTAGGCAATTAGTTTTATTTCAAGTGCATACTCTTATACTTTCCTCTAGAAAGTGTTGAAATCTTAATTTTATTCTTATGAAAAAAGGAGAAAATAGGTATGCAAGTAACATTTGAGTGGTAAACAAATATGTACTTAAAATTGATAAATACCATTGTTTTTCAGCAACAGAAATATCGTTGTTCCAGCTATTACACCAACCAAAAGATCCAAGGATGAAACAAGCCAATTGTTTTCCTCGCCGACTTTTGACAGTCATTTGGTTATTACAAATGTTGTTCAAACGTGTTAAAGCGCAGTTAGTAGGATTCACTGCTTGATCATCTATACTCTCATATGTGTCAGAGTTACAAGACGTTATGGTTTGTATTTCGCTATAATATACATCTTGTTAAACCTCTGCTGTGTTATCATGGTTATTATCCAAAATAGTAAAATTTTCGGAAGTTTGATTGTGCTCCTCTCTTTTATCAATTGCTCTACTGGTCGTGTTTTTAACAATGTTGTTTGATTTTGGAACGTTTTGTAAGGTATCATAACTGCTCCTCGATATTGTTAAGTCCGCTGGCAATAAAGTTTCATACGTTTTGTTCTTAGTTTTTTGTCGTGAACTAGTATTTCCATCAAAGTTAGAAAATGAGTTGGCCATCATATACACATTTATTTTCTTCTAATCTCAAATATATATGTTTAACAAAAAACATTTGATACATAAAAAATCCTGTATTCAATCTAACACTGAGGACATGACGTGTAGTTAAGTAGTTGTGTCATAAATGGAAAATTTATAGGAGTTACTGTATAACGCCTTTTTCAAATTGATCTAAACTTTGTGAGGTGGAAGTGTACTCAACTTCTTAAACTTAACTCTAATAAGTTATTGTAAAAATTAAATTTTTACATGTAATTCAAATCATATTTTGACTACACGTAGTTGATGCTCAATGACGTCCTTTTACCGACATACAGGTAGATAGTAAGAAGGTGGGTTCTATGATAAATATTCATTGGCGTTTCATATATTGAATTAAGATTATCATAATCATATTGTTAACGTTACAATTATTTTCTTAAATATAAAGTTGAAACTGAAAATGAGGAATGTGTCAAAGAGACAACAATCCGACGAATATATTTAACAAAACCTCAAACATGCTCATTTAAAATCATGATCAAGGTGGCTTGGGTGTCTTCCTCCATCTTGGATTTTAGAAAAGCAAATAATTTTGGTCTAGACATTAAATGAAATGAGCAAGTTTAGAGAGTAGTATTTAATTTTGTAAAATACTTTCATAATCACGACTATAATTTCTCAGAAACACCTTTTTTGTATTTGATTGAATTTTTTTCAACTTTGCCAAATAAGGGGAGATAACTCAGATATATTAATTTTATAATAAAAAGTGTTATGAATTAAACTTTTTTTTAAATGAAAACAAGTTCGGTGACCCCATTTTTCCCTTCTTTGAAAGCATTTTATAAGATCAATCTTCTCACAATTTATCTTAAAGTTCTGATAGTACATTTTCATTTTATCACACAAATTTAGATTTTCCATGCATAATCTATACAAAATCTGACAATTTTGCACAACCTGTAGCGTGAAAAAAAACGCTGGTGGCCCCTACTTTTAATATATTTTTGCAAAAAAGCGTGATAAAAACTTCATTTTGACATCAAATCTTTTGTGATCAATTTTAATTAAGACGCCCTAGCAGGTCGGTACCTAAAACTACAGGGAAATAACGGTGAAAAATCAGGTAAAATCTGATAAAACGGTTGTTCATTTTGTTTTGGAAATATTTATATTTTTGCTGCGGGCTCAACGTAAATTCTTTGCCAAAGTTTTATGAAAATTATACAAGCCATATACATTTTTGGTGAAGGTGTAGTCCTGTAATGTTGTGTTGTCATTTTAATGTTTTATTTCACACGGCCATACAAGAGGGAGGTTTGGGATGTCACAAAACCAGGTTCAATCAACCACTTTTTCCTTTAAAATGTCCTGTACCAAGTCAGGAATATGGCCATTGTTATATTATAGTTCGTTTCTGTGTGTGTTAGATTTTAACGTTGTGTTTCCGTTGTGTCGTTTGTTTTCTATTTTTTTCTTTGAGTGTGAATTCACATTACTATAAGACGTGTCACGGTACTTATATATCCCAAATTCATGTATTTTGTGTCTATGTAATATTTGTTATTCTCATTGAATTTTTTCTGATGCTTAGTCCGTTTCTGTTTGTGTTACATTTTAATGTTGTGTCGTTGTTCTCCTCTTATATATAATGCGTTTCCCATAGTTTTCGTTTGTTACCCCGATTTTGTTTTTTGTCCATGGATTCATGAGTTAAGAACAGCGGTATTCTACTATTGCCTTTATTTATTGGGTTCAACCTTAAACATACAATGACCACTTGATATTCAGTAGGAAGGGTATTTGTTTGCGATGGAAAGGTAATTGTATAACTGTTGAAAGAACGGCTTGTTTGTTAAAAACAAAAAATACTCTTATATATAATGCGTTTCCCATAGTTTTCGTTTGTTACCCCGATTTTGTTTTTTGTCCATGGATTCATGAGTTAAGAACAGCGGTATACTACTATTGCCTTTATTTATTGGGTTCCACCTTAAACATACAATGACCACTTGATATTCAGTAGGAAGGGTACTTGTTTGCGATGGAAAGGTAATTATATAACTGTTGAAAGAACGGCTTGCTTGTTAAAAACAAAAAATATTTTTGTTGTAAACACCTGTTTTGACAAGTCCTGTGATTTGTAGGTAAAAAGTTTCGTTTTTATGCTGTCTTAGACATGGTTATATACTTTCTATAATTATCAACCGTCTAAATATTTGACATGAAAAATTCTCATTTTTTTTTTATTGTTTCACCTTTAACCTTTAACGTATCGCACATACATATAGTTTTTTTTCAAATCAACGCAGTGTAAACATAAGTTTACAACAGCTAAATGTTCGAAGCGTAAAACAAGGAAGGACATTACCAGACCAATCACATTTAAGTATTTGTGTCTACGTAAATTATATAAGAATCATATAAGTATAACCCGAATACAAGGTTTGCAAAATTTATGATACCTTGTTAATTTTCAAGCATTGTTTTCAGAATCCAGATTTGAAAAAAAATGTATTTTACTGCAGTGTTTTAGTAAATCGTAAATTTAAATTGTTAGGCAATTATATTGCTTAAAAACACCTAATAGGGTAATGTCATCAAGGTAGTGAAAAAGCTCATTGTTGTTATGTAATCTGAATAGTTACTAAATAAATCTGAAATTGAGAATGGAAATGGGGAATGTGTCAAAGAGACAACAAACAGCAGAAAGTCACCAACAGGTCTTCAATGTAACGAGAAATTCTCGCACCCGGAGGCGTCCTTCAGCTTGCCTCTAAACAAATACATACTAGTTCAGTGATAATGAACGCCATACTAATTTCCAAATTGTACACAAGAAACTAAAATTAAAATAATACAAGACTAACAATACATACAAGACTAACAAGACATAAATATAACACATATAAATTATTTAAAGTAAATGTTCTTATATATTTATATTCATTATTGATATCAGTTATGTACATGTAAATTATTTAAAGTAAATGTTCTTATATATTTATATTCATTATTGATATCAGTTATGTCGTGTGAATTATATAAAGTAAATGTTCTTACATATTTATGTTCATTATTGATATCAGTTATGTACATGTAAATTATTTAAAGTAAATGTTCTTATATATTTATATTCATTATTGATATCAGTTATGTCGTGTAAATTATTTAAAGTAAATGTTCTTACATATTTATATTCATTATTGATATCAGTTATGTACATGTAAATTATTTAAAGTAAATGTTCTTACATATTTATATTCATTATTGATATCAGTTATGTACATGTAAATTATTTAAAGTAAATGTTCTTACATATTTATATTCATTATTGATATCAGTTATGTACATTTAAAAAACAATTGTGGGATTTATGTTAACAGTTTGACCCATCTAGACAGAGTGATGTTTGGCCTAATTATCGAGAAAGGCTTTTACCATCAATATTTGTCAATTGTGTCCTTATGTAAACTTGTCTCAGATATGCTAGCATAATGCTTTCTAAAATTTATACACTTGTATAATAAGACTCTCAAACAATTGAACTTATTTAAAGGATCAAATGATGTTTATAAATACAATGTATCTGAAATGCATGGTATTTGTGTTTGATCACTGAATTTTCTTTCAAATCGTGATCGGTTCTTTACAATATCCAGTAATGCACAGTATTACCCAATAAAACCTAGTAAAATCCGCGTTTTCCAAGTACTTTCCACTAGGCTGGGCAATACTCATAAAACCTGGGTTTTGTTAACTCTGTCAATACTCTTATTTATATCGGATTTACAAGACGTCCAGGTTTCTATTTCGATATGATAATTATCTTGTTTAACATTTTCAGTGTTTTTATCCAAAAAAGTAAATCTTTTAGAAGTTTATTGCGCTCCTTTGTTTAATCGCAATGTTCTATAGTTCTACTGTTTGCGTGTGTATTAATGTTGTTATCATTTTCATGTTTTTTAAGGTATACTTATTGCTCTTCGATATTACAATGCCCTCTGGCACTACAGGTTCATACGTTTGGTTTTCATCGAAAATTGGTTTTGGTGAGAAAGTATTTCCATCAAGATGAACAAGTTTTGTTTATCAAGGTTAGAACAAGATTTGGTAATCATATACACTTTTTGGCCCTTCCAATCTAAAATTTTACTATTATCAAAAATAATCATTTGATATGTAATACAACATTTTCTCATACAGACACTAAGAAATTACCAAGTAGTTTCAGGGATTTCGTTACCATAAATTACTTAAAACGTTTACTAAATTCTTTCGTAGACACACATATTTGATTAGTAAATTTGCCTGTATTAAAAATGGTATATCACTTCCTAATTTTTACGGTAATATTGTGCTTAAAGCGCGAAAATCACTATGTGATCTGTGTAACCTTTAAACCAACTTATTAGTAAGGGTTATCGTACCAATGTTGAAATTAGATCTCTGAATATAGTTTACATTGGCACATTTTGTCATTAGCAAATTAAAAAATAACTGAAGGGGTATTTCTTTTCAAACGGGATGTAGAGAGAGACACACACACACACGTTCATTTTTATCTATTAAGAAGTCACTCCTAATTATCCTACTACTTGTTGATACATTCATTTTTGGCATTGCACAAGTCATGTCTTATTTGACTGTTCATGACGTTAACATACTAAATCTCTGGGATGTGTTTTAGTTGATTTTAGTCTCTGATGCATTTATTTTTTTTTATTAATAATTGTTTTGGCTTTTTTAACTAGCTGTCAGCAATTGTGAGTACTCTCAACTTGTCCTTTCTTATTGATATTGTAATGATCTACAAACTGACCCCCCCCCCTTTTATTACAAGAGGTTGTGCAAGTTATTAACTTTGCACATTACTTATACCTAACGTAACGTATGTTACAGTTAATGGTATATTTCATTTACATAAATATTTGGTATATGAGATTGGTAAATGTAAGCACATGTGGAGGAGTCAACCTACATGATACAGTTTGTGTACGAAGTGGGACATCTGGTTTTCAGGTTTTAAAGGATTTCTTTCGTTTAAGCACATGGCAGCTGTTTCAGAGGTTATACGTCGGTTGGACTTCTTCTTGTCTTACTTTTAAGCATGCCAACATTTCATTTTTGTTTCAAATTGTTGTCTTATCGGTCAATGTTTACAAACTCCAGATGTACAAAATTCCATAGAGGATGTGTATTCGAAAGTTAACTTTGCGCATGTGCGTACTTGGATGAAAATAGAAGGAAACTTTCAGAGGCTCGATATGGGTAAATTTATCCTGATTCTATATTTGGTAATAGTTTTCAATGAAATAAAGTTTATTTGAGGTTTATTTAACGAAAGCTGTATTATATTGGTAGTAAAAAGAAGTAACACGGTGTTGGGATGAAAATACGAGATTCTAGTCGTTACCTAAGAGATGGCGAATTTCGCGCCACTCTTAGCTGTAACTATGGGGACACCATGGGGACAGCTAAATTTTAGCAATTGCTATAGCTACATAGCATCGTCATATAAAAACAAGAGCGTTTGGCTTATTCGGGGTTCTGGGATTCGACAATCAAAGAGGATAAGACATACGGGGAAAATTACAGAATTCACATAAAGAAAAGGTACAGAGAAAATTTATTTTATTTAATGACTTTAATATAAAAACATATATATTTTATAGCTTATTTAAGCTTTAAAATAACTTTACTGAGGTGATTCTCATAATTTATTACAAATTTCAAGAAGAAACAAGCTATTCAGGACGAAAATATAAATTTATACTTCAACATTAAAGTGACTGAAGTTAGTTCTAGTCGGACATAATTCCGAAAAGAGAACATTTGCGTACATATATTTATTCATATACGGGGTTAATCTCGATATATTGATTTGATATAAGGCTCGAATATTTGGTACAAGGCTCGAATATTTGGTACAAGGCAGACTAACCCGTTTAAAAAGATTAGCTCATGAAGTCAAAGTAAAGAAAAAGACAACTAAAGAACAAAGTTAACTTTATTGTAACGTTTGAAATCCTGTCATAAAAATAGCATTAGAAGTCAAATAAATCATATATTGTATACATGTATTACATTATTTCTCGATTTGATTAACGTATTTTCCCAATCCCATGAACCACATCCTTATTTTATTAGTAGAGTTAAATGTGTCACGTACACGCTACCCAAACCCGTGACAATATCATGAATATGACCTGTTGAAACTATTTGTAATGTTTTTTTTCTGTTATTTATTGTTTAAATAGATCTTGTCTGTATAAAAGCTGTGATTATTTAGAATTACTACAATTTTTCACTTCTTCGTACTATGAACATCAAATTTATTTCATTTCTCATTAAAACTGTTCTTGCAACTGTACAGTTATTTTTATTTAGCACTAACTTTATAGCTTTATTGATGATACTCACCCCATATGTACCAAGATTAGTTTTAATGATAATTAAGAAATGTCTTGGTATTCCTATGCGCTAGATTTTATACACACAGAAAAAGAAGTAAACTTACAGCTAATTTCCTAAAGCATGTCGAGCAAGACTTATGAAAGCTTGCTTGCTTTGTTTTTATATTGTACAATCATTATGATAACACCCAATTAAATTCAAATATTATATATATACAGGTTAAACTATGACTATATATATTGTTTAAAGATGTCAATCTTATTTACAAAGCTTGTATAAACAATTATACAAACAAAGCAAGCAAGCCAACCAAAGTTTTACTTTACATGCATTAGGAAATTAGCTGTAACAATAAATTTATTTTCATTTACCTGTGTATTATATGACGCAGGCGTTTTCAAAAATGATGATTTTCTAAAAAAAAAAAAAAAATCACAGTTGTATCATACTTTAACTGTGATTCAACCTGTTTATTTACTTCTGATCTTAATTATTCATCCCTTATAATTGTTATTAACTATGCATTTACATTCAGGTACCACAGATGAAATCTATTCGATCATTGTGTGTTAATTTGCGTGTATTTGATTGATTTAAGCCTTCCAATTGATATTTTATAGGGGTGTCTTTCTATTTTGTAATGTTATACTACTGTTTCAGAAAAGGTAGAAGGTTTGGAATCATTAAAACGGTTAATCCTGCTGCAAATATGTGCACCTGTTCTTATGAATCTGATGTACAGTAGATGTCGTGCCTGTGTGTTGTTAATACGTGTTTCTCGTTTCTCGTTATTTCATATAGATTAGACTGTTGCTTTTCCCGTTTGAATGGTTTGACACTAGTTACTTTTAGAGTCCTTTATTGCTTGCTGATATATCTAGGTGAAAGTTATAAGACCGGGTCAACGTATTGTCCGTGATATGGAATTTTATTAAGAGCTGAGCAGAATGATATAGACAGTGGGACGACCGATAAATTCAAACTTAGTCACACGTATTTTTTTAATTACATCCAGTCAACTTATGAATAGTTCGGATCATGTTGATTGACTTTACTCAACCATAGTACGCTATAGACTCGTGTAGACATTAGGGAAAATGGCAACAACAGTTAAATTATATGTAAATGTCTTTTTATTAATAAAATTTTTACAAATTGTTTTTGAAATGAAATATATATGAAATAGGTACGTATAACATAATAAAACTCATTAAAAAAAATACCAGGCTAGTCAAACACAGATAAAAGTTTTCTTAAGAGGAAAAAGTGAAATACCAAAAATACCAACATCCAAAAAAAGTTCACACGGAAAGTCTTTTATCATATGGCAAAAATCAATTCAAATTACAATGGAAACAAATGTAAAACAACTGTCATAATTCTGACTTTGAGCAGGCATTTCTTTATCTACAAAATGGTGATTTAAATCTTGTGTGATAGCTAACTTAAACCCTCAAGTGTTTCACAGTCACATAGTTTTATCTTATTGACCAAAATATGTTAGAAAAAACAAAGACTTAATAAGCAAAAAATGGTAAGATTGGGGCACAGCAATCCAAATGCATACAAAAGTGCTATAAATGAACATACTAAACACAAATTTTAAAGGTAATATGACAACATTGCGTAAAAAAGTAAAGAAAGACAATAAGGTAAAAAAGAACTCTTCATAGAAAATTTAAAAAATTCTTAGCAACATATCAATACGTTCAGGCCTTGAAGTCAGAAAGTTTTCAGGTCAATCTTGTACTCATACTCCATAATCAACCAATAATAATGCTGGATTTCATGTTTTAGCATGCTTTTTTTGCTCCGAGCACTGAACAAAGTTTTATGACTTCAACCCCAGAATAATCTAAGGTTCTTCGGAAGGGTAATACAAAGTAAAATCACAAAAATACTGAACTCAGAGGAAAATCAATTTGGAAAGTCCATAATCACATGGCAAAATCAAAAAACAAAACGCATCAAAAACGAATGGACAAGAACTGTCATATTCCTGACTTGGTACAGGCATTTTCAAATGTAGAAAATGGTGGATTAAACCTGGTTCTATAGCGCTAACCCTCTCACTTTAATAACAGTCTCATCAAATTCCGCTACATTTACATGATGCGTTAAATAAACAGTCACAATTGATAAAATAGTCAAAATATGGGTACATCAGTCATCATCGTATAACAATTTTAAAAGGAACAATTTAACAGGACACAAAAACATCTACTATTTACGAACACATGGATTGATTTGAGTGTCTGACGTCAGAAAAATTATATACGTCACATAAATTTGTCGTTCAATGTGCATACAAACAATTTTAAAATTTACATAGGCAATGTACGCATACAGGGTTAAAAAATCAAAAGTATGCAAGAATAAATTACAGAAATAGACCGAGATTCAAACTAGTCCAAAAGTTATACATAGAATTTATGAGAATCCAAAACTTTTAGAAGGAACAATTTAACAGGACACAGAAACATCTACTATCTACGAACACATGGATTGATTTGAGTGTCTGACGTCAGAAAAATTTTATACGTCACATAAATTTGTCGTTCAATGTGCATACAAACAATTTTAAAATTTACATAGGTAATGTACGCATACAGGGTTAAAAAATCAAAAGTACGTAAGAATAAATTACAGAAATAGACCGAGATTCAACCTAGTCCAAAAGTTATACATAGAATATATGAGAATCCAAAACTTTTAAAAGGAACAATTTAATAGGACACAAAAACATCTACTATCTACGAACACATGGATTGATTTGAGTGTCTAACGTCAGAAAAATTATATACGTCACATAAATTTGTCGTTCAATGTGCATACAAACAATTTTAGAATTAACATAGGCAATGTACGCATACAGTGTTAAAAAATCAAAAGTATGTAAGAATAAATTACAGAAATAGACCGAGATTCAAACTAGTCCAAAAGTTATACATAGAATTTATGAGAATCAAAAAATTATTAATTCCACTACGCCATTGATTGATTTTGACGTTTGTGGTTCAACGCGTATATAGTAATTCATAATAGAAATATATCATAATGACATATTATAGACAAATATCATAGTAACGGGATCTTTTAAAGTACAGAGTCACATTATAAGCACAAAAGAAATACAAAGAGTCACATATACAAAACAAATTTTTGAAGACTCTAACAAAGATAATCATGCAGACTAGGCTGTCTTTTTAACTAGCTCTAAATACTTTAAAAGAAATCTGCATACATAATTATCGTGTGAATGCTAAGGTAGCTCTTATTGGTTTATTTTTTTTGTCTAGAAGTAAAAGGTTTGATAAGGGTGGTCGAATCATTAACTAATGCTATACAGTATATATATCGTTTTGATAAACTTCATTATCACTGAACTAGTATACATATTTGTTATGGGGCTGAAGGACGCCTCGGGTCCGGGAGTTTCTCGCTGCATTGAAGACCTTTTTGTGACCTTCTGCTGTTGTCTGTTCTATGGTCGGGTTGTTGTCTCTTTGACACATTCCCCATTTCCATTCTCAATGTTATTGATAGATATATATGTTACTAACACAGAAAGTAACAAATATCCCTTCTTGTCTAGTATTTACAGTAACAAAAAGTAAGATTAAAAAAATTAAAGACGGAAAGTTCCTTAACTTAATAGCTTAATTACGAAGGGAAAGAATTGCATCTTCGGGACTTGATACAAGCATTTCCTTATGTCAATTTTTTTTAATTAAACCTGGTTTTTTTTGGCTAGCTAAAAGTAAAATCAAAAAAATACTGAACTCAGAGGAAAATCAATTCGGAAAGTCCATAATCACATGGCAAAATCATATAAAAAAACGCATCAAAAACGAATGGACAAGAACTGTAAAATTCCTGACTTGGTACAAGCATTTTCAAATGTAGAAAATGGTGGATTAAACCTGGTTCTTTAGCGCTAACCCTCTCACTTTAATAACAGTCTCATCAAATTCCGTTATATTTACATGATACGTTAAATAAACCTCTCATTTGTAAATTACCATTATTTTGGCAAATTGGCAGTCAAAATTGTTTATAATCGTAATCCCTATATACGCAAGCAACAATGAAAAGGCAAAACTTGGCATGTCCAATCTGTAAACACAGCACATATGTAAAACAATAAAAGACAAGCATACGAAAAATGATCATCATGAAAGCAAAATAACACTATGGCGAGATGGTTAGATATCGAGCCACGCCGAAAGATTATTACCACAAATTAACTAATCAGCAAGTAGAACTGTCATATCAAACTTTAACTCGTTGTCTCTTCTTGTGTTGCTTCATAACTCAAATCAATCTAAAATTAAAATTTTAACACTGAAATGAATGTATATTGATTGTGAGTTTTTTGAGCAATCAAATAATTGAAACATTTTTCGAAATCTACTTTGAATATTTGCATTAAAAGAGCATGCTTTGTTGAATTACTAGCTTGCTTTCGAGTAATATCATGATAAGTTTTTATTAAATTTGCAATTTTCCAATAATTGTGTAGAATTTTTTTTTGTTTTCATGACATATGTAGCATTTTATCCTGTCCAGTGCTACAGAAAGAATTTGATTGCATATAACATCAAAACTATCACTGGAATGATAACCCTTCACTGGGTTGATCACTGGAATGATAACCCATCAAATTTCTGACTGTTGTCCTGTGTGCAAGCTGTATGTTACCTCGGGCTTTCAAAATATAAATAAAACAAATAAAACAAAATGGTGGCATGAAACAACCAATATTTTTATTTCCTACAACTATCAAATTCAAGAGAAATGTAAAAAGTAAAATAGCCAAAAATACCGAACTAAGAGGGAACGAAAAGTATCTAAGCAAATGTTTAATCTTATTTAACGAATGGATTACAACTGTAATGTACAGGAAATTTCTTATGTAGAAAAGGATAAAAAAAAAATCAAAATATACTAACGATTTTTCGCATATAAAGCGATAATTGTTTGAACATTTGTCATCATTCCATTCAAAATCCAATTTTTTATGAATGTTCAGACAATCTTCGTTTCCATCCAGATTATTTGGTTCGTGTATAGTACGTGTATGCCAATCCGTTACTGTAAACATCTGTCCACTAGTTGTCCATACCCACACACTTTCAAAAGCTCGATCTGATCCACCTAGCCAAAAAGCTGAAATATCATTTGTTTAAAAAATGAATAAATAAAGGCAACAGTAGTATACCGCTGTTCAAAACTCATAAATCCATGGACAAAAAACAAAATCGGGGTAACTAAACGACGTGTTACTCAAGACAGCACTTTTCACAAAAACAATTATTTATTAAAAGTTATATAAAATAAATGAATTTGAGATAACCATTTTTAACATAATATATTATGGCAATAAAAAAGGGATGCATTTATAAAGCGTAGTTGACACACTTATGTTTGCCAAAAAACAAGCTTGGAGACCAGAAGGAAAGTGAAGCTATAAAAGAGATTTTCGAAGTATGAACCATTAACTGTACATTAAAATCAATGAGGTTTAGTACATTTATTAATCAGTTTATTTGATTCATTGATATATGAATAAATATTCTTAGCTTCTTAAAATTGATTGTTATTTATTATCCTCGTGTGCATAAGGCATTCGGAACATGTTTAACACGTTTACGCACTAATATTATTTTAATATAGATACACCTCACGGGTGTAATTTTGTAAGAAATAATTTTTTAACAAATGCAATTTTCCAATGGCAGGTACATACTTTCCCCATTTACTTGTGCGTTTGTCCTTATAAACGTCATCTTACTTCGTGTTGTTACTTCTGCAAGCATACTGCTACGCCATTGACAAGAAGACTGGAGAGTAAAATGTAAACCACGATAAACAACTCAACGTAATGTTGAAAAACTGTGTTAAATTCATAGCATTCAATAGCAGGTTTTCACCAGCCCAGTAGTCAGCACTTCGGTGTTGACATGAATATCAATTATGTGGTCATTTTGATAAGTTTCCTGTATACAAAACTTTGAATTTTTCGAAAAACTAAGGATTTTCTTATCCAAGGCATAGAATACCTTAGCCGTATTTGACACATCTTTTTGGAATTTTGGATCCTCAATGATCTTCAACTTTGTATTTGTTTGGTTTATAACTATTTCGATATGAGCGTCACTGATGAGTCTTATGTAGACGAAACGCGAGTCTGGCGTACTAAATTATAATCCTGGTACCTTTGATAACTATTTCAAAGAAACAAAAATTGTGAATAACCTTTACCACATTTAATAATTCTTCAGAGGTTAAAACTTTCAACCGTGTTTCGACCATTTAATTATATTTTGATATACCATACGTTGATTTAAGACAATAACATTGAGCAATACATTTACATAAAAAAGTAAACTAAAAAAAAATACTGAACTCAGAGGAAAATTCAATTGGAAAGTCCCTTATCACATGGCAAAATCAAATGACAAAAAACATCAAACGAATGTACAACAACTGTCATATTCCTGACTTGGAACAGGCATTTTCAAATGTAGGAAATGGTGGATTGAACCCGGTTTTATAGCGCTTAACCTCTCACGTTTACGACAATCTTTTCAAATTACGTTATATTTACAATGATGTGTGAACATAGAACTGCAAATTCTATCTGTTTTATCTTGTTGATAACTAGATTTATTGACCCTCAATATTAAAATTTTAAAATTTTAAAATGCTCACGAAATTGATAATCAGAAACGATTGATAAATATCAAACAACTTGAATATCGAAGAGCTATGCAACCAAAGGAACATTACAGTGATGGCAAAATTCGTGTAAGGTCAACTTTGCCAGAGGGAGTTGGAACCTATGTAAGGAATCTCGCTTTTAAAATATTTTTTCAACCATCTCGAGGAGATAAATATCAAAAGGTTTGCGTGGTATGATTTAAAATGTTCATAGCCTATATTCTATTGATTTCTTAAAATTCTATTATCTATTTATTAATTAATCTTTTTTTATTGGAGCAATTGAACAAATTAGGGTTTCATCTGCTAAGCAAGAGTGTACTTTTCTTCAAAGACATGAGCGTCTTAGTTTTACATGCACAATATTTTCTATTTCATAATCGGTATTCACGCCTGTAATTGATATACGATTACATTTGTTTTCGTTAGGTAACACAAAATAACACTCGCTCACGTGGATTCCTGGATTCCAAATATCTGGCAAAATTTTAAAACAATAGGAGCGAACATCCTTTATATGTTTGGGTAATCAATCTTTGTTATGTATCTCCAATCACTAGACTACTTCTCTAGTTTTCCTTAAAAAAATGGATAATATCAATTCAAAAGTTTGTTTACTGCTGCTTTCATCCGAAGGTTCAGTAGCTTGAATTATTGTTTTGAAACATTTAATTGTAGATACTTAAAGTAGACAAATTTTGACAACCTTGGCTGTATACCAATCTGTGCTTTCACTGCTAAAATAATAACATGTTTTTTCGTTCATCTTCCAACCAGAGGGACATGACGGTCGAACTGTAAAAAATGATTTATTGAGAATTAAGAAAGAAAAAAAACGAGATTGTCGACCAAATTGGAGTAGGAAAATTCACCTTTTAACAATGAGAGCACACTTTACAAAATATTAAATGATATGATATATATACTAACGCAAATCAAGAAGGGTTACATTTTCATAAATATAACCGTATTTAGAAAAATGCCAGACCGATATCACAAAGCTATTTGTGCTTACCTCAAGGATTTCGAAATACTCTATGTTATAAAATTTCTTTGTGCCATTTGTGGAATGTCGTAAGGTTTATCGAGTTTTCTATTAGTTATGGCCATCGATTGTTTTATATTTTGCCACAAGAGCATTACAAACCTTTTATTCATTTGTTTTAAGAAATAAACATTACCAGCATCTAACTTTGTTTGTGTATTTAAGGGTTCTGTACTCTTGCGGGACAAAACAATAGGCTAGCGGCTTATAATTAAAAAAAAGTGTTACCCTCATAGCCAGTTTTTAAACTTATGTCTTTTTAAATGCTATGACAATTTCATTCCATTTTGATTTAAATAAACCCCACTGTCGATTAATATATTGAAACATACTTTGACATCGGTATCCAGAGAATCCAGTTTGACAGGAACACACAAAACCATTGTTAGTTGTTGTGCACCTTCCCCCATTCAAGCATGGTGAACTATGGCATGGTGTGACTACAAAAGTTGAATAACAGAATCTAGGTGAAATCATTATCCCTAAACCTTGAAATATATCGCGATTATATTTGGTGTTACCTTTACATCTTGAATTTTTTTACACAGTATAACAATAATTTTGCAGTTTTGTCATGAACATTTCTAGTCATATGCCGATGTACACACAACTAGGTCTTTTTTACTATTTTTGATTGTACAAGACTACTTCCGGTCGGTGTATATTTCATGTCATTCGAACAAGGTGAACAGTGGCATGGTGTGACTTAGAAAATAAATAAAATTATGTAAGTACAATCATTGAATCTATATCCAACAATGTATTGAGATAAGATTTATGAAACATTGACTTCATTATTCAATTGCTTGATTTGTATCAGCTATTCGTGTAGGTGAAAATATCCTGTATTTATTTTTATGAGCACGACATAGTCGGGAGAAAATCAATACCTACATTTCCAAGTTTGCAGTAACTAAAAATGACGCGTGAATGTAAGTAGGAATTGTTAGTATCCTTGTCTCTTTTCACGTTCTTCTTATGTTTGACTGAAGTATTTTAAAAGTCTTGTAAAAATGTACCTTGTATTTCAATATTTACGTACCAACAATGACTTCTTCTGATGGTTGTTAGAAGTAATCACGAATTAGATTTTTTGGGGGAATAGCGGTCTTATACTTATTTTCAATGAAAACAAAATTCATTGGGCAAGGTTACAAAAAAATGTATTTTTGTGCTATGTTTAATTTAAGAAAACCAAAAGTAACTTATATTTTAATTAAACACACTTTGACATTGTTTTCCACTGTATCCAGTTGGACAGGAACAACCAAAACTGCTACCAGAAGGATTGCATATTCCCCTATTTGAACAAGGTGAACTGTGGCATGGTGTCCCTAGAAAAAATAAGATGAAATTATTGGATTGCAAACCTTTAATAAAAAAAATAGAATATATAAGAATAGTTGCTTAACACAGGTTTATATTTGTTGATTCCATGAGTGGTTAACACAGTCAATATAGAACTACTTGTTTTAGAAATGTTTGCAGTTACCGCGGTGTTATTTGAAAACAAAATATAGGTCACCGATCAGTTAAAAAAGATATTTCAAATTTAATGCCAAAAAAATGACATTTTTGCAAAAAGGGGAGATAATTTGGAGCTTTTTCAATGATATCAACATTTTAAAAGTCATCTTGGGCCAAACCGAATCAGTGTAATAACTAAAAGTGTAATAAATAAAATTTGTAATGAAAACAAAAAGGTTTAATTTCTTGTTGAAATTTTTGTACCCACGAACCGCCTTAAAAGCCTTGTGCAAAAGTATCTTCAACATGGTCTATGATATCATTAGTGTTTTCTTGAAGTAAAATATGCACTTCCGATGTTAGCATTGGCCACTATGAGACAAAATAAAATCTGTATTAGACAATATAATTGCAATGATAAAAATGATCAACTATTTAAGGTTACACTTTGTCAATACAGCTGCTTCACACAGCACGCCTCCTTTGGGGAGATATATAATATTTATAGATAGTTTGTTATGATAACGTACTTGTTTCCACATATGATCTCTATGTATCTTCTAATAGAGAATGCTACCAATATACATTGACATTGTAAGCGGCTGCCTTGAATTCTAAGGTGAATTAAAGTTAAGGTATGGGTTTTACAGAATTTTATTATAAGTTTAAACTCTTAGAAATTCGGAACATAGAAGTGTTGAAAATATCTTGACCTTTGAGAAAATAGTAGTGCATGTAAGCTTTCCATTCTAGGATATAATTTTGGAATCTTCATAGTAAAAGTGGTACAGCTTTAGCCGTAAAAGGAGTTCCTATGGCAAATTGCATTGTCTATATATACAGAAATGAAACATATAAAAAAAGGGACGATAGATACCAAAGGGACAGTCAAACTCATAAATCGAAAAATAACTGACAACGCCAAGTAACGAAACCACCTTGACATTGGTTTCCAAAGTATCCGGGTTGACAGGAACAAACGAAACTACTTCCGGTTGGTGTATATTTACCCCCATTCGAACAAGGTGAACTGTGGCATGGTGTGACTATAAAAAAATAAAATAACATTATTAAAGTACAATCATTGTATCAATATCCAACAATATATTGAGATAAAATTGTTTCACAGTGATAAAATCCGTACCGCCATCCAAAGTTTGCAGTTATAAAAAATGACGCGTGAATGTAAGTAGGAAAGTTTAGTATCCTTATCTCTCTTGGCGTTCTTTTTATGTTTGACTGAAATATTTTAAGTCTTGTAAATGTAACTCGTATTTCAATATTTACGTACCGGCAGTAGCTTCTTCCGATTATTGTCATTTGCAGACACGAATAAAACAAATATTGTTTTAGAAAGCACTCTTATATTTATTTTCAATGAAAACAAAACTTATTGTGTAAAATAATCATATTTTGTCACTTACTGGAAAAAGTGTATGTTTTGTGCCATCTTTAAATTTTTTAAAAACGAAGTCAATCTATAGCTTCACTTAACACACCTTGACATTGCTTTCCACTGTATCCAGTTGGACAAAAACAAACAAAACTACTACCAGTGGGCTTGCATGTTCCCTTATTTAAACAAGGCGAACTGTGGCATGGTGTTCCTAGAAAAAATGAAATAACAGTATTGAAGTGCAATCATTTGATCAAAATCTTAGGATATATTAGGATATATCAGGATATCCATGTTAGATACAACAAGGTATATTATTCCATTTGTGTTTTTCTTTAATAAATTTTGTACTTTGAATTTTGACAGATATTAAAATCATCCATATCCAAATTTTGTCATAATATTGCATTATCAAGTCGGAGTGGCAAATTAAAATTTATATTTGTCAATCTGATTGCAATGCTATATATATGATTAAATATTAAAAAGTAATCCACCTTGACATTGGCTTCCAAAGTATCCAGTTGGACAGGAACAATCAAAACTACTTCCGGTTAGTGTACATTCTCCCCCATTCGAACAAGGTGAACTGTGGCATGGTGTGGCTTAGAAAATATGATAAATTTATTTGAGTACAAAGTAAGAATCAATATCCTAAGTTATACTGAGATAGGAATTGTTGGTACTTTGAGTGCAATATTTAATTCATTGAGTTGAACAAATTCCTCGTTCAAGTAAAAATAAATTACAATATTTCCAGCTTTGTAGTAACAATTAAAATACAACTCGCAATAATATAAGTTTGCATGTTGAGAGGTCAACTTTTAACTCACTTCATTCTAGAGTGAATACCAATAATTTTAAGTGTTTAATTTTTATACAGGTAAATTTGTATATCTTCGAATTGACAATTACCCCATTTTTTCTTAAGTGATGACTATCTATTGCTTAGAGAAATATTCTTTCTAGAACGTTTTTACTCCTGTATTATTATGTTGTCTAAGACTGCTTTTTTACTGGTATATTTTCTTATGGTCTTTGTTTTCTATCTATCATATATAGTTATCTTTCTTTTGTGCAAAACAATGTCCCGATTTGATGTAGAACCATTTGAATTTTAGATATTTATACAAGTTATGCTTTCAGTTTGCAGTTAAAAGATTTTTTTCTATCTACAGACGTTAGTTCCAATAGATTTTATTCTATTTCTATTGGGCATGATCTAACCAAACACTGTAAATGTTATACATCTTGTTAAAGTAAGAAACCATAAGTGTGTCGGAAGTTAAATGCATCTGTGTTGCTTGTTACCCTAGCAGAGAGGGACGAAAGATACCTGAGTGACAGTCAAACTCATAGATTGAAAATAAACTGACAACGTCATGGTTTAAAAAAAAAGACAAACATACAACTAATAATACAGAAGACAAAACATAGAAAACTAAAGACTAAGCAACACGAACCCCACCAAAATCCGGGGGTGATCTCAGTTGCTCCGGAAGGGTAAGCAAATTCTGCTCCAAATGTGGCACATGTCGTGTTGCTTATTTGATAACAAATCCAGTATAAACTCTAATTCGGTAGGTCACAATTGTGAAACGGAAAGGTCTTGTAGTTACGACATAAGGAACATATCCCACATCATCTGTGAAACGGTTATCACATAACGGTCAACCAACTCGTGATGGCGTCCGTAAAATTTACGAAGGGATGATTTCAACTTCACCATTTTGAACTCTTTGTTCAATAGCTTCTTTGTGAACAGCAATCCTCTATCAAGAAAATCATGATAGAAAAAACAAGCCCGGTAATATTGTATCAATTTGAAGATATATAATCCGTATTCAGGCGCTTCTGGAATGTTAATACATAGAAATGGAAAGTTCACAATTGGGAAGCTGAAATCATCTCCTTTGTCTATTCTTTGCCAAATGAATTCCAATTTCACCGAGGATTTTTTCTTTCAATTGGGCATTATCATTTCAAGTTTGGTAAATGTTCCTTATGCTTTAATATATTTAGAGAGCGCAATTTTGACACCTATACAAACCGGAATTCCAGACGCCAATAATCATATCATAAACATAGGGGGAATTAGTCGCTTATCTGCTGACAAAGTTAATAACCTTCACATCTTGATCCATTGTATCCATCAGTACACGTACAGATTGGTAAATTACCATGTTCAGTGCAAGTTCCATTGTAGAAGCAAGGTTCTCTAGAACACGGTGTTTCTAAAATCAAAAACGAATATATTATCACGAAACAATTGCATGATAATATTTAAATACCATTCAAAGCATGTTTAATACTTACATTAGCGTTATATTTCCCGTACAAAATTAAAGATTACAGGTATAACATTTATTGTTTTGAACAATGTCTCATTTACGTCGGGTTAATCATAATCAACTATGTCTATTTTCGTGTGCCTTACTAGGATCAACGACCTTTCTATGTACAGATAATCCACTTTTTTCAACATTCAATACATTTTACTTTTAATCTCATCAAGTATGACGGGAGTTTGACATCTTGAAATATTTCGACCAATCAACGTTGATTTCCGGTAACTAGGATCTTCTACCATCTGCTTATAATAAGATATCACGTGTTATTCATACAGAATATAGAAGGTCCTAGCTACCGGAAATATACGTTTCGGTTTCGGTATCGGTTTATGATGAACATGTTTAATTAGGAGATTTAAGATAATTAGATAAACAAACACTAGATATTCAATACAGAATAGAAATGTCCACATGATAATTATTTATTTTTGTACAGCATGTACACGTGAAAAACTTTTATTTAAGTAGGCATACCAATTAAATGAATGCCGAAACCCTTTTAAAGTAAGAATACATAGTTTTGAATAAATTGGTAAAAAAATGTTTTGTTTAATAACCCTTAGTGTGGTCAGTATGAAATTCAAAGAAATTCGTATTCAAACATAGACATCTCCTGTTTAATTTCTTGCATTTATAATCCTCCTAAATAGGAGCACTTTACAATTGTCTTTATTTTTAACAATTTATATCGAGGAAAAAAAGAAACTGTTAATACCATCTGCAATCATTATCAACGAAGAGGACAATTGTGTCGATGAATATAATGCTAAATCCCTCTTTGATCGTAACTCCCTCGATACTTAGATTCCGTTTCTCCGAAAGGAAAAAACAAGAAAAACAGGTTCACTTGTGTTTATATGTCCACATTTGCATAGTATTACCTTAACATTCGGATCAACATATCTTTCGTGATACTCACAGTAATGATTAAATGAATCTATAAGTATCAACCTTTTGTGTTCCGATCTGATAAAGCCAGGATGCAATCAAGTTTATGAGTTTTACTTTTGTATACTAAACGTATTTACCTTGACATTTAGTTCCATCAAAACCAACAGGACACTCGCATTGATATGTATCATTTTGTATTTTACATTCTCCATTGTTTAAGCATGGTGAACTGGTGCATGGTGTCACTGTAATAATATAAAATAACTTAGCTACTTTATCGTTTAATTTTATATCAGATTGTATTACATCTGACATGATAAAACAAGAATTTCAAGTTGCTGATATATAAACAATGTCTGACTTTAGTTTTCATTTTCAAATAAGTACGGAGCCCTGGAAGGGACACGTTATTTATTTTTTGAATCCGTTCCCTTGGATTACTAATCCGTTGCAAAGGGTAACTAATCCGTTCCCATAGATTACTAATCCGTTCCCATAGATTACTAATCCGTTAAACGGATTGATTATCCGTTCCTACGGATTACTAATCCGTTATAACGAATTACTTTTCCGTTCCCACGTATAACGTATACGTTAAAACGGATTGCTAATTCGTTCCCAAGGATAAGCACTAAATTTTTGAAATCCCAAATGAAATTAAGATATAAGATGTATATAATCTGTGCAATACCATTGTGACCACTCGACCAATACAAAATGTCATCTTTAAAAGACAATGACAGCAAAGACAGAATATTTCTTAAGATCCAGACAGATTTCTCTAGTAATAAAACAGTTCAACTAAATAATAATTTTAAAAACTATACAGACAAACATCTGGCTACAGGTTGGATTTTTGCTTAACTACATGTTCATTCAATTTGATTGTTTTGACATTGATACCATTTATATTGTCTCTATTCTCATTTGGACATTTATTTATATCTTTTACGTTCAAGTGTGTCATCAGATTTATTTCGTTCCTGGAAATTGTTTTAATCAAAAGTTAAATACGCTTCAAGAATTAATTTTTATTTGCTATGTTTTTGTCATAGAAACTAACTGAATGAAAGAATATTGAATACTCTGTTAGGACAGAGAACAGAATAGCGTGCAAGTCCATAAAAAAGGTTATTTACACGTTCGATTATTTTCTGCATTTGTAAATCGGGTAACTGTTATCATTAAGTTGTCCACGATGAAGGCAACACTAGTATACCACTATTCAAACATTATTAATATATTATAAATTTAGAGAGAAAACAAGTACCGGTACTAACTAAAACTTATCCAAACACTTCAACAATTAGAGAAAAACATCGAAACAACAGAATCACTGAAGTGCAACAAAACAAATAAAAATGAAGAAAAAGACATACATAAAAACTATTTGATAACAACGCAACAAACAGTAACGTACTTTTATGACGTAAATATAATCTTGAAATGCATACAAGTATATATAACAAGATCGTTGATTTAAATTACTTTAACAAGACTTAGTATAGTCCAAACAATTATCAGGATAACGAAGGTATTGAACATGTTGAAATACCATTTTAAAATAATGCTGTGACGACGTTATAACTATTTGGACTAACACAACAGTTTATTTAAGGAGAACGAAATTAACTCGACTGTACTGATTAATAATACATATATGACATATACCGAAGAAATAGAATTAAAACCACAAACGATAAGACTTGACACAATATCCAACCAAACCCACAGTAGAAACATCATTACTAAATACAAAAAAAAAATAAAGTCACTAATGTTAGTATACAGAAAAATTTCCTTATTTTTTTTTGGATAAATTATCAGATAATTTGTTGACACATTTAATATATATTTTTATATATTACAGATATATATTTAATAATTAATATCATTATTTAAGTAGTTTTCCTCGAATTGAAAATCCGATGGATGTAACGGAAAGCTCCTTTTATCTTCCGGATTTATGTGTGTTATTTCCTGCACCCGGTTGTTGATCTCTTTGTTAAATTTTAACAAAGTGTAAAATGTCATAACATTTGGTTAAAATTTAACCCTATGTTATTTTCAGTAGTTCATCCTTGGGCTGTGAATAAATCTATTTTCTTGTTTAATCATTGGTTAAATGATTCAAATTTGATTCAACCTTAATTATTGGTCCTGCCCTAAGTTTCGTTCAACATTTAGATTATCGATTTTGTTGTATATACTTCAATAACCATGTACATGACAATGTATCTATGTTCCAGACCATATGAGTATTTAGACCATACGCGTACGGTCGGACCGTATGAGTATACGCGTACGGTCCAGCTGATTTTTGGGATCATATGAGTTAAATTTAAACAAATATTTATCAAAATCATTACTTTTAGTTATACAAATTGTTATTATTACATGTATATGGATAAAAAGTAAAAACACAAAAATACCGAACTCCGAGGAAAATTCAAAAAGGAAAATCAAAAATCAAAAGGCAAAATCAAAAGACCAAACACATCAAACGAATGGATAACAACTGTCATCCATTGATCCATAAAATGATTAAGCGAACAATTGAAATTAAATATGTGTTTAGTTGCTACTCAAGATGACACTGACTTCCACAAAGAACGTCATTTTGTTAAAATTACAGTACCCTAATTTGTTCATGCACGTTTCTTTACATATTTTTTTTGTAAAGTTCCTAAATATTCTAAAACGATTGTCCCACTCTAAGTTTCCTTCCGATAACTTCAATTTCAATAAGCATATTTGGCTTCAATGTATGAATTATTGACATGCTAAATACAGGAGATTAATAGATTAAATAAACGTGATTTTTTTTATTGTTATAATGTTGGTTTTCTTATTTCAATTACTATTGAACTTTTTACATTAATTTGAGATACAAGTTATGTTGATCTGTTAGATACATTTGTATCTTATAAACGTGACCTTCTTCTAAATATAAGTCAGACCGTACGCGTACGGTCCAACCGTATGCGTATTTTGAAAATGTACGGATACGGTCCAGACCGTACGCGTACGGTCCAAATACTCATACGGTCTGGAACATCTATATAAAGTATTCTATTAAAACTATAAGAAGTGTATATTGCACAGATATTCCTCAAACGATAGAATAAAGCTAGCTTCAATTCATCCGAAAATAAAAACGATCTTTAGATGCTATGCTGGCGAATATATCTCTTCAGCCAATCGAAGGTGTCTAGTGGTCGTGTGTTCGCCTCAAGGTCGGTACGTGTGCGTTTGGCTCATAGTCGGGTTTACCAAATTAAGGTGTATTGGCTGCTTCTTTAACAAGCGTAGGATATTTAGGAGTAAAACACAAGAAAGTTCGGGAGACATCATTATCTAACATCACTTCAAAGAGTAGAATGGTATATTCAAAGTAAGCGAATCATTGTGAATTGAGCAAACTTGTAAATAATTGTAAGTAATGTAGATTTTGTTTTAATTTCAAAATATTATGGAATAGTTATCAAAGGTACCAGGATTATAATTTAATAAGCCAGACGTGCGTTTCGTCTTCATAAGACTCATCAATGACGCTCAGATAAAAATACTTTTTTTCTCTAATTGCAATGCTTTGTTAGTAGTGGAAGTTATATATTTTTAGGCTAAAAGTTTTATCTCTTACTTATCTCATAAACCATTTAAACTCTTATTAAATGTGAACTAGAATCTAATCAAAATCTTTATTCTAAATTAAAAAAAAAATATGTAATAAAAACTACCTTACCTTGAGCCTGAGTGTTTTGGTTGTCGGGATCTTGCGAATTATTTTTCAGTAACATAAACGCAGTCATACCGACTATGACACCCAACAAAAGAAACCCAAATATAAAACAAGTTAAACGTTTTCCTCGCGAAGATTTGAAAGTCAAATGTGTTGAAGCGCAATGAATAGGTTTCACTGCTTGAATTTCTACACTCTCGTAAATGTCAGAGTTACAAGAAGTCTCGTGTTGTTCTTCGATATAATAATATTTTTGAGTTTCGTCGCCGGTTTTATTATTCAAAATATGCTCCTTTTTACAATCACTTTGCTCTATTCTTCCACTGGTTTTGTTTCTATTAATGATTTCGGCATTTTGATCGTTTTTCAAGATATCATAATTTGTTTTCGACAATACAAAGTCATCTATAATTTCATACGTTTGGTTTTCATCGGAAATTGTTTTTGGAGAACAAGTATTTCCGTAATGGTTAGAATATGATTTAGCCATCGCACCCTGTATTATGTTCCAATCTCAAATCTAACTTTCGTTTTCATCAATAAACATTTTATTTATCAAACAAAATTTATTGAAAATGATAATAAGTAGTTAAGTAGTTTTCCCGTTAGACAGGAACTTTCAGTTTCGATGATTTACTATTAAATACACACATAATAATAAAATTTACTTATGGTCACGCGATGAAATGAATGGTGTATTAATATGACACATGTGTTCCCTTACCGCAGTTTTGACAATATATTAACATGGACAATTGGATTTTATTTCATGAAACGAACACCACAGAATTGAAAATAAGAAAGCAAGTTATCTGGGGTAATAAATTAATAAAATTTCAAAACAAGCCGCTTATTATGAATAATTCGATACAAAGTGATTTTATTTACATTAACGATATTATTGACGATAATGGAAAAATTGCCCAAGATAAAATATTTAAAAAACTGCGAAACACTAAAAATTGGATTGCAGAAATTAGTAAAAAGTAACAAGAATGTGTCCTCAGTACACGAATGCCCCACTGCCACTATCATTTTCTATGTTCAGTGGACCGTGACATTGGGATAAAAACTCAAATTTCCATTAAAATTAGAAAGATCATATCATAGGGAACATGTGTACTAAGTTTGAAGTTGATTGGACTTCAACTTCATCAAAAACTACCTTGACCAAAAACTTTAATCTGAAGCGGGACAGACGGACGAACGGACGGACGAACGGTACAACGGACGCACAGACTAGAAAACATAATGCCCCTTTACTATCGTAGGTGGGGAATAAAAAACTCAATTCCAACCTCATGGCTAAAAATTTTAGCTACGGAAGAATCCATCATGTCAAAAGTAAATTTTAACAGATTATTTATCAATATAAACAAAAAAAACATAAAAATTGAAAATTTAAGCAACTAAAACGTGTGTCAATTGCATTTCACCGAATAGAGAAAATCTCTACAAATGGAAAAACGACACAAGTCCGTTTTGACAACTTCGTCAACTCAAAGACACGTATCGACACTTTTTTATCGAATATAAATTTCTAAAAGAATTTTGGGAAATCATTAATAAAATCTTATTTCAAATGAATTTTAACAAAAACGTTAACTTAAAAGATATTGTAATAGGCTACAAAATAACAGACAATTAGTATATCGGATTCAATATAATTCTGACAATTATAGGATTTGCTATCTACAAATCATACTATGTATCCAATCAAAGAAATAAATCTACTAATGTATTCAATCTCTTTAAATTTGAACTTGACAAATATTTTAGACCCTGCAATCTACAAGGATATACTACAGTCCAAGTGCTTTAAATTTTAATTTCTCCAAAAATAAAACACTCTTAAAGAAGATATTTCTAGAACATTTTAACTAAATAAAGAAAAATAAAGAAAAGAATTACCTAATATGTTAAAAATCCAAATAAAAAAGATATAAAGTCGCCAAAACCAACATACATCCTTTAAAAAACATGCTCTCTCTCACCTTTAAACCAGGTAAACCATCCGATCAAGAAAATCGATATCACACACTCTTAATAGTTATGAAACGTCGCACGATACTGGTGTCACCAAACGTTACACACTCAAATACGTGAGACAAAATAAAAACGTTGGAATGCATATTGTTCAGATGGCTTTTTACAATAAATTTTAAAGGATTGATTTCTTTCCTAAGAAAGGATTTTTTATTTTTCTTAGATAAAATATGTTAAGCTTTAATTTTATTTACAAACAAAAAATAAAAAAGTAACTTGAATTGAAACCATTTAATTATATACATTTTAATTATAAAGGCAATCGATTTCTTTTTTATGGATAAACTATGCACTGCAAATGCATTCATTTTTGCACTAAAGCATATATATACGCAGCGTGGCAGTTCTGCACAAATATATGCAAGGGAATTAACGAGAACAATTATTATAGCTGGTTTTTTTTCTATTAATTTGTATTATAGCGGATCCAACTATTATAGTCCGGAAAACACTTCAGTTCCGCGAATCGGTAGAGCTTTAACATTAGTTTTAAAGTTTTCTTATTAAGCAACAAAATGAAAAAGTCGTATTCCAAATCGTCTGTGAATCTCACAATCATGACAATTAGACGGAACGTTAGAAGCATATTTTATTAAATAACGTCAAAATCGTATGTGCGGACATTGTATCGGACACTTTGGTTTTATCTGATATCTCGTATATTAGATTTAATTTATGGGAATTTAATATCAAAATAGAGATATTTTTTTGTACTTTTATCCATTATAAAAAATTTATGTAGCGAATGACACTGTATCAAATAAACATCATGAAAAAACAGAAAACGTAACCCTACGTTTAATTTGGTTTGAAAGGGACAAAATGTCGGACATTGCTTAACAACTCGAATAAAAAGAATTTGTTTTAAAAATTCCTGATTATTGCATGAGGCGAAAGTGTGATCCTTGTACAAAATACTAGTATAAGTATTATTCACTTTCGGTATGTGGATTGCTCTGGAATTCCCTTTTTTGGAACAATTTAAAAAATTTCAGCAATCTTTCGTGCAAGGGACACATACTTTGTATCATCTTGATCCCTTTTTTTATATATATTTCCGTCTTTTCGAGAGAGAAAATCGACATTACGTCATCGCCCACTTATAAATTGCTTGTTATAGACAAATTTTCATATCGTTTGGTAAAAATATTTATATGTTTTTTACGGTATTCAGAATTTCACAAAACTAAAAGCGCAACATGGGACAAAGAAATCATTTTTCAAAATAAAGGTTTCATTGAGTTTAAATTAATGAAAATGGTCTGTTACATATTCAAAATTGCAATAATCTGAAAGAAGAGTTTAAAAGCTTTAAAATGATATACAATATCATATCATCTTTTATGTTTATAAATTAACCAGATGAATGTGTCTTGTCCGTGATTTCACCAAAGTAACACCAGTAGCGTGCGACGTTTCTATCAAAGGTACCATGATTACCAGACGCGCGTTTCGTCTACATAAGACTCATCAGTGACCCTCATATTAAAATATTTATAAAGCCAAACAAGTACGAAGTTGAAGAGCATTGAGGATTCAAATTTCCAAAATGTTGTGCCAAATAAGGCTAAGGTAATCTATTCCTGGGATAAGAAAATACTTAGTTTTTTCTAAATTCAAAGTTTTATATTCCGGAAATTTATAAAAATGACCACATAATTGATATTCATGTCAACACCGAAGTGCTGACTTCTGGGCTGGTGATACCCTCGGGGACGAAACGTTCACCAGCAGTATAATTTTGAACGATATAATTGACACCAGATAATCAATTTCGGATAAGTGTATTATATAGGCGTTATTTAATTTGATTAAATGTATTGAAGAAAAGTATATCATTAATTTCAGATCAGGGTACAGAATTGTTTTACATAATAAATGAACATTGTATTTAATTGTAATATTCTAAAAAAACATTTAAGAAAATAATACTTATCTATATGAAACCCTGTTCTTATAGATATAGTCCAGTCAATCTAGCATAAATTTGACCCTAACCTGAAAGTAATTGCAACAGAAGATTTTTAAGTTTTAATCTTTAGCATTATACCACAGATATACACAGAAAAAAGTCCCATAAAATCTAACTTGAGGGAGACTAAAAAAATCACCATTTAAAATTCCTATCGAGATTTGCAGTGAAATGGGAGATAACTCTTGCCAAAAAGGCAGAAATATCATTAAATATTAATACAAAATTATAATTTTACCGCTTCTATTCATCAGAATGTATTGATTCTTGATTTTTAAGATGTCTTTAGAGTATAACAAACAACTCTAAAGGTGTTTTTATATATTTTATCAAGCTGTAATTTAGATTTCGTAATTCATTAGTTGCCCATTTATTGAATTTTTCAACATTACAAGGTAAAGAATCTCAAACTTAATAAAAAATAAAGTAAGCATGTGTTCTGCTTTTTGTGGTTTACAGTTTCTTTAAATAAGTAAGTTGCTAAAATAATATAATATAAAGATATAGGCAATACCAAATTTTCACATTATTTTTTTCAAAATACTGACAAAGCTTCAAATTTGAAATTTGTTAAATGAAAAAATGCATGAAAAAAATAAAACTACCCATAACACTTCAATTTTGTACATTTCATGAGCAGGAGATTATATAATTTAGTCAAATACAAACTTATAACCCCATAAAGTATTGTACTTTACATAAATTTCAAGAAAAACAACAAAAAACTGACTAAAAAAAGACTAATTTTTGCAAGTGTTATCTCTCCTTTAAATGTTATTTTCCATAGGAAATTAAAAATGCTGATTTTGAGTTTTCCTGAAGTTAGATTTTATGGGACTTTTTTCTGTGTATATAAAAGGCATAATGTTATAGATTAGAACTAAAACATTTTCTGTTGCAATTAGTTTGAGGTTACATCTTGGTTTGACTGGACTAATACTAACCATTTCAGGGTACCTTACAGTTAAAGCTGTAGCGGAAGGTCATTGTTAACAGCTTTAGTGCAATAAATTAATATTCAAGTGTTAAAAAAAAAATCAAAAAAAAGCATGGACCATTTTTGCAAATTGATTAGGCTGTAAGTTTACCTCGTTTTAATTATTTGACAATTGTGATTTCGGGGCCTTTTAAAGCTTACTATGCTGTATGGCCTTTGCTTATTGTTGAAGGCCGTAGTACAGTGAACTAAAGCTGTTAATTCATATGTCATTTTGTCTCGTGTGGAGAGTTGTCTGATTGGCAATCATACCATATCTTCTATTTTATATATAAGAAATAGCAAAGCACCTTTGATATATACATATACATGTAATATATCCAAGTGAACTTGAAATAAAAGATACTACCGACACAGATAAATCTGCTTCATATTTAGACCTTTTTCTCGAAATTACTACTGATGGTAGGTTGAATACCAAAATTTATGATAAACGCGATGATTTTAATTGTTCTATAGTCATCTTTCCATTTATGTGTAGTAACATCCCAGCGGCACCAGCATATGGCATATATGTGTCTCAATTGATACGTTACTCTTAGACTAGAGCTATCTCAAAGTACGTTTATTTTGTTGAACGAGGAAAACTGCTTTCTCATAAATTGCTAAGACAGGGCTATGAATAAATCAAATTAAGGTGAACACTCCAGAAATTTAGCGGTCGCCATCATGAGCTGATTTGACATTATGACAAAAGTGTGTCAGAAATCATATCTGATATTCATTCTCTGCCATAATAACCTTCCATCATTACCGAACTGAACAAAGAAATAACTCGACGGGTGCCATATGCGGCATTTACCTGCTCTTTTTCAAAGTCTACAAGGGTGTCTCTTATGTGCAAGACATATTGCTCTCTCTTAACACGGGTCAGCCATTTATCGTCCCCTTCCGACAGACTATCATCGCTTCCTCAAACCCATACTCGCAATTGGTGCAATGGCAGAGCCGAGAAATTAAGTCCCTGAAATTTTCTGTCCGGAACGAGGATCGATCAAGAAACCTTTGTAATAGTAGTCCGATGCACTAACCACTACACCACGGCTCTCGACCACATTAATTGACCATCTGATTTTCAGTAGGAAGGGGATTTTTTGGCGATGGAATATGAATTTTATACCTGTTGATAGAACGGCCTGTTTATTAACAGCAGAAATATTTTTTTTTCTTTTTATATATGTAGAACTCAAATCTATGGCGGGTTCCAAATCTCTGGCAGATTCATAATCTTTGGCAAATGTGACCTTACAAACACCAAACAACTCAACTGGCATATTGTTGCTTTCTCCAAATATATGGTATATCTAGGGAAAGAGTAACATACAACGTCATAATTGAACAACGCCATATCACATCTTCGCCGCCGCCGACATTCATTATGAAGGTATTTCCCTGACAACACTTATCGGGAGGTTTAAAGGAAGATGTGACCTATTATTACGAAAAGGATCAAAATGTGCTGAATCAGTCGATGGCCGCGATGAATCAGGGCACCGCTTTTTTCAGTACTGCATATTTTAGAAGTAGTTTACTGTCTACGGCTGGCACAATTTGTAGAGTGAAAGATAAAAGTATCGCATTCAAATTTAATTTTTACGTATCGCACTGGCATATGTATTTTTTTAAATTAACTCAGATTATTTGTAGATATGTAAATTATATAAGAACCATAATATAATAAATTGGTTTTGGTGAACAAGTATTTCCATCAAGATGAATAAGTTATGTCCATCAAGGTTAGAACATGATTTTGCCTCTAGCAGTGTAGGTTTTCATAGAAAATTGGTTTTAATGAGCAAGTATTTCCATCTAGATGAACACGTTTTGTCTATCAAGGTTAGAACATGATTTGGCAATCATATACACTTTTTGTTCTCTACCAATTTGAAATCCTACTGTTTTCAATCATTAAACATTTGATATGGCATACTACATTTCCTCAAACAGACACAAAGAAATTAATAAGTCGTTCATCAGTTTCTATGATTTACTGTATAATACAAATATATACTAAAAAAATTGAAAACAACACTTTGAATAATTCTATGCGTCCGAAGCGCTTTTCTAGATTTACTTTCATCAGGAACGCTTAAAGACAAATATTTGAAATCAGAAGATGTATAAGTACCGAAACCGTTGAAGAGCTATATGACAAAACTATCTAAAATAAATGGCCAAATTCATCTAAAGTCAACTTTGCCTGAATACCTTTAATGTCCGTATTGTTACACAGTGAAAATCTTAAGTGTCTCAATATGATACTATAAAACATATATAGCTGTGAGGATGGTGGAGCAGTTTGGTACTTAATCAGCCATAATACTACCAAAACGGCATGTGTAATACTGATGAAGTCATCCTGGTCATATAAATCACGTGATCTATATTGCTTTTCAGTCGGGTCAAATATTTCATATGAATCCTGAATAACATATAAACATATATTGTGCATGTAATTCAGGATTCATTGCCAGTCCGTATTGGAAATATTAGCCAAATATTCACATTTGATGTATGTAATACAGCATTCAGAACAAGTCGGTATTGAAAAGATGGATTATTGAATAAAAGTGTTTTGAACTGACTGTTTCTGTTTTGGCACTGGTATAGATTCTCCTACGGGTCTTGAATCTATACCATTGCCAATACAGTAACAGCCAGTTATATATTAATAACACTATAATAGATGACGGTAGGTATGTAACAACGTTACAATAATTAGAAACATAACAAGTAATGCATTATTTTTGGTTATTTGAACAGTGTGAAATTTATCGTGATATATTGACTGCCCACAGGACATTGGTATTGACTGAGACAGCGATAATGCGAGGTCATTATTGCTGCCTCAGTCAATACCACTGTTCTGTGGGCAGTCCGTTTATCACGATAATAACCAGTTTTTCAATAACTATTATGTAAGTTTTAATTTGATAGATGCTTTTAACCATATTTTGACTATTTTACCGATTATGTCTGTTTTGTTCACGCTCGTTGTAAAAATAACGGAATTTGATGCAACTTTCATACAAGTGAGAAGGTTAGCGCTATAAAAAAAAGAATCAATCCACCATTTCATGAGGTACAAAAAAAATCTGTTCTCCGCTGCACCACTATATCAATAGTAAAAGATTTGATTTGAGTGATCCCATTTCAAAAGCGTTTTACAAGAATTATGCAGATATACAGATATGCTCGATACAGATAAACATAAAATTGAAAACAGAAGTAACATTAAAATTGTTACAGGTATATGCTCATGTTCTATTAAATGTCACCACGTGTTCTGGTCTGTCTTTGTCATAATGTTTACTCCAATCTGAAATAAGGATTATAAAGATATAGGCGTGTATTTAATGTGAATGATTGTGCATTTATCTTTTATTCATTTGTTATTATATTGGTAATTCACTTACATCACGAGAGTTTCCACATGTGGAGCAGCACCTGAAATCAACTCAGCTTTTGGTGGGGTTCGTGTTGTTGTTGTTTTGCCCCTATTTGTGACATTTTGTTTACGCATCTTTTTCAATATGATGGAATTTGACGCGACTGTCGTACAAATGAGAGGTTTAACGCAATAAAACCAGGTTCAATGCAACATTTTCTACATTTAAAAATGCCTGTACCAAGTCAGGAATATGACAGTTGTTATATATACGTTTGATATGTTTTATTTTGCCATTTGATTAGGGACTTTTCGTTTTGAATTTTTCTTTGAGTTTGGTATTTTTGTAATTTTACTTATTCATTTTTATTTGCAGTGAAAAAAATACGGAACTCCTCGGAATGTTCGAAAAAGAAAGTCCCTAATAAAATGGCAAAAGCAAACACTCGAACACATCAAACGAATGGGAATATCAGAAGAGACCATAAAATAAGTCTGACCTTTTTTTAGCGCACATAACACGTGCTAAAAAGAATTGTAAATAGACAGTAAAAATGTCGATTATCAAATATGTGATGTCAATGAGAACTCAAATAATCTAGGTTATAACAAAATGTCGAATACGAAAACGAGACTCGTTTATTGGTTTCATTCTTTGTGAAATTAATGTTCTTCTACATAAGTCCTTCATTATAGGTTCCCTGCGATTGGGCTAAATTGATATTTCAATGCCTCAGGAATAGTATGTTTAAACGAAGTACCGATATATAAGTTCTGAGGACACAGTTATTGTCTCTAGATAAAGGGTTCATAATGGGGACAGTATATAACTTGCAATTTATTTTACATACACTTTCTAAATTTACTTCTAAGAGAGTAAGAGAATGAAATTACATGTCAAAAACATTGTGTGCCGAATCTTAATGTTAAGTAGGGATTTGATCCAGTTAAAAAGGGTTAACAACCAATGTGTCAGAAGCTGTCCCACTGAATTTTAGACCCCCGTAACATAAAAGTGTCCATATTTTAAGTTGAAACAGGCAGTATTTTCTATAATTTGATATCATTTGTCCCTATGGTAGTACATTACACTTTAAAAATCTTTTTAATATAAAGGAGTTGCTTATTTTTTTTTAATTTGAGTTTAACATTGTTTAATGTCTTAAAGAAATGCTTTATGAAAAAACTGTGTTCTCGTGCCATATGAACGATTAAGCGTTCCAATCTTTGCAATATATATCCTATATAATTACCAAATGTAACGTTCTGTGGATTCACTTATGTTCGTGAATTGCTGAAAACTTGCATTTTCGTAGATATTTGAATTCGTGATTTTTGCCATCTCTGCATTTAAAGCCTATTGAAAGTATGTTATTAACTGAACATTTGAATACGTGGTTCACCTGTACCCACGAACGCACAGAAATCAGTATACAACAAATAAAAATGATTCCAAAGTATTTATTAATTTAGAAAATTTAGAGTACACTCACGGTTTTTCGCATATGAATCTATTCTCATTCCGACATTTGTCATCGTTCCATTCATAATCTAAGTTTTTATGCATGTCCAGACAATGTTCTTCTCCATTCGAATTATTTGGTTCGTGTACAGTACGTGTATGCCAATCTGTTACTGTAAACCCCTGTCCACTAGTTGTCCATACCCACACACCTTCTGTAACTTTATCTGATCCTCCAAGCCAAAAAGCTGGAAAATAGATTTACGTGTTAAACTATTTATGTGTTTGGCGCAAAAGATTAAGCACTAAATTAATGTGAAAGTCTAAAGTTAAATATCTCATACTTGATAGATCAGAATGTATGAAAACCTATCGAGCACCTATACAAAAGTATATTTATTTAGGTGATAATAATATTATATACTTTTAAAATTGCGCACGTCAAATTCTTTAAATGTATTGTTTTAGAAGTCAAATATATAAACCATAACATATAGCAATAATTGGGACCTTATTAGAGCAACATAAAGGAGATATTCAAAATGTGTTGAAGATGATGGATTTTTGCAAGCAGCTGTCAATATTTTATCCCAATTCGCCGTTTCAGAATCTAAAGCATTCTGGGTAATATTTTCAAAAACGTACACCAAAACGTTGTGATTGGTTGAAAACGCTCTACACAATGGAAATTCAACCAATGACGTAACGTTATTTTCATTTTGGTGTACGAACAATGAGATAACCCATAGTCCTTTATATTCTGAAACGGCGAATTGAACCACTTTTCAGAGTTTACCTATTGGATTGTCTGGTAATGTGTGTTCGAATGGAATATTAATAATTCAAATCAGCTAGTCGTGAAAACACCAGTAACAATCAAATAACTGCTATAACAATATTTTGACTATTTCATTTATTATGTCTGTTTTGTTCATACATCATTGTTATAAAACGGATTATGATGAGACTGTTGTAAAAGGTAGAGGTTTAGGGCTATTAACCAGTTCAATCCACCATTTTCTACATTTGTCGGGTCCAAATCAGGAATATGACAGTTGTTTGATGTGTTTTTCAATAAATTTTGCCATGTGATTATGGACTTTCCGATTGAATTTTCCTCGGAGTTCAATATTTTTGTGATTTTACTTTTTTCAAATAATCTACACCTCTGTACGTACTGATTGTATGCTACATTTGCAAATATATTTCAACGGGTGAACGTATCAGAAACAAAATTGTACAGTTGAACTAGTCCTATAGAAAGAATAATTAAACAAGGTTAAAATTGTCTAGAGTTCATGCGTTAGAAGCGCTTGGTTGAAACGCGCGTCTAGGATACTAAATTATAATCCTGGTACCTTTCACAACTATTGTTTGGGTTTACATTCAACAGGAACTTAATATTTAAATGCTGAGGATAAATTTTAACCGTCAACAATTGAAAAGCTATATGACCAACAGATGGCGGGAAATAAACCAAACACAACTAAGGTTAATTTACCTGAAGGAATTGAAATCTTAGTGTCAAGGTATAAAATTTAACGAATGTGAAGTTATCTTATGTCTACCAATGCATTTACACAATAATGCATGGTTGTATAGATTTCATTTGACAGGATTCTTATATTACCCTTATACTTAATTTAATTCTTTTAAATAGTTTTACAATTGCCCATACGTACTTTTCCGGAACTTTTTCGCATTTGATTTCAGAAAGTTTATATCACTCATCTGTTTTGGTTCTGCAAGCATACTGTTAAGGTATTGACAATCACTCTGAAAAAAATACAGTTTTGAATGTTATATTAAAAAAAGTGTACGTTTGATCGTAATGTGTAACATAAATGTGGTAAGGATGTTCGGAAGTCTTGTTTTTTTGATAATTATCAATTACAGCTGACTCAATTATTTTCGTGGGTACCAAATTCGTGGATTTAGGAATGTAAGTTGATATTTAATTTCGTGGTTTTGCCGGAGTCTGCATGAACGAGGGACGAAAGAAAGGGACAGTCAAACTCATAAATCTAAAATAAACTGACCATAACGGTCAACCAACTCGTGATGGCGTCCGGAAAATTTACGAAGGGATGATTTCAAATTCACCATTTGGAACTCTTGGTTTAATAGCTTCCTTGTGAGCAGCAACCCTCTAGCAAGAAAATCATGATAGGAAATGCAAACACGGAAATATCGTATCAATTGGGAGATATATATAAAAAAAATTCAGAATGACATTTATTAAAGAACTTTGTATTTCTCATCCTAATCTTGAGAAATGTAACGATGAAAATATGTTTATATGGCTAATGGGTTGTGAGAATCTAGAAGTTCTACAACACCTATGTAATTTAATAATCAGTCTCTGTACTGAGATGGATAAGTTGATAAAAATGTAAATAATGCCAATTTGCTGACCCAGTGAATCCTGCATAGACCAAATTCAAATTGTATGGCCCTTATGGTATCCATAAACAGCTTAATAACATTTTTACATGTTCAATATATGCATATATAAATATCTGTGGTTTTAACTTTGCTTTTGTGTTTATTTTCTTTATTCTAAATTTTGTCATTTGTATATCATTAAGAATTGATAATAATCATTGTAACAAATTGTTTGTAATTATACTGCTCTTTTAGGGCGTCCTTGATTGACAATAAAAAATATTGTATTGTATTGTATTGTATTGAATATCCCGTAGGCAGGTGCTGCGGGAATATTGCTTCTTAGAAATGAAAAGTTCACAATTGAAAAGCTGAAATCATCTCTTTTGTCGTTTTTTCAACCGACCCTCATTGTCAATTTCTAGATGTAAGTCAAGCTATGAGGCCGACTTAACTGTATCTGTAGTAACCTTTATCTCTAGTTCGATGGGATAGATGCGTTCCACATAGTCACCAAATTTTGAATTATTTAGTGAATCATGCCTATAAATAATTTTTTATTCGTTGACATTTAATTTCGTGGTTCACCAGTACCAACGAAATCTACGAACATTGGTATCTACCGATTAATAATGATTCCACATTATTCGCAATCTTCTCGTGTATTGTTGTGAATTCATGGGAGGTGTTCGTTGTTATTCTGTGGTTCACATTTTGTTATACACTATTGTATTACTGATTTGCGTAGTTTTCTTTCCAGAGTGTTCTTCCGTTAATTTGTTCTGTACTCCTGTCAAGTAATGTTGACATTGTATTTATGTTTCAACATTGCCATATAAGCAAGAGGTTAGGCATGCCATAAAATCCAGGTTTAACTTTAACCCAGCATTTTATTTCAGTACACATGTGCCAGGTCAGGAATATGGCAGTTTTTTTTAAAAGTCCGGTTCTTTGTATGTCGGCATTTGTTTTTGATGCAGCACAATGTTTCTTTTTTCCTCAGTATTTCCTCTTAAAGTTGATCTGTTTTCCTCGGTTTCGATTTGTGGCTCAGATTTGTCTTCGCTTTATCGATTTCTAAATATTTAACAGCTGTATACTACTGTTGTCTTATTCATTAAAGGAATTTTAAGTTTTGTACACTAACCCCTCATTTTCATTTCATAATGTCCTGGTTCCAAGTACTACGTTCCAGTTATTTGCTAATAGTCATACGTTCTCACGTTGTATTGGTATATGTGTAACATAAGGTTTGGTACCATTTAAACGTTGAATCCCGCTGCAAAAGTTTGCACCTGTCCTAAGTCAGGAATCTGATGTACAATAGTTGTCGTTTGTTTATGTAATTTATGCGTGTTTCTCGTTTCTCGTTTTTTTTTTATAGATAAGACCGTTGGTTTTCCCGTTTGAATGGTTTTACACCTAATCACAAGTAATTTTGGGGCCCTTTATAGCTTGTTGTTCGGTGTGAGCCAAGGCTCAGTGTTGAAGGCAGTACTTCGACCTATAATTGTTTACTTTTACAAATTGTGATTTGGATAGAGAGTTGTCTCATTGGCACTCATACCACATCTTCCTATATCTATTAATATTGGGATCGGGAACCAGTCAAGTGTATTAAATCCCTGGATAGAACCTTGCTTTCCAACTTTAAACAACAACGATAAATGCATTGCCTCAAAAAAGGCAATCAGACAAAAAAAAAATATAAGATTCGACATATGCATTTAAGAATCCATGCAGAATTTAAGTTGATTAGCAATGGCGGTTTCTTGAATGTTCAAAAATGTTAAAATATGAAGACACGTTTTCTGTTTGTATTGTTTTCATATGGTTTTTTTTTCAATTCAAATTAATTACTGTTTAGTGCAATATAGAATATCGTATATAAATATAAGTTACGTATAAAACTATCATGGTACATACTACTTTCAAATGACTACTAGTATTTTCATGTTCTGTAATATTCTCTGGGGCCGTATGGTGATAATAAGAATGACAAACAAAGGCACAGCTTGTTCATTTGTATTCCACGTGAATAATGATACAAATTATATATTGGGTTTACATCAATCATATCAGACTGATACCAAAGGGGAGTAACTCAATGAAAGTAAATCAAAGTACGTAAAGTAATATATAAGAATAATGTTACGTGTTCTTAATGTATAGAAATTCCCAACCTTGGCATCTCTCCAATTATTGTTGCTACTGCTGAAGAAATAACATTTGTCTTCATGCATCTTCCAACCATATTGGCATGATCTTTGAACTGTAAAATGCATTTTATAGATATCAAAATAAAAACGCTGATATTATTGATGGATTCAGAAAGGAAGTGAATTCTAGTTTGAGTAGCTGTACATTAAAAAGGAACTTATCAACACAATTACAGCTAATTTTCAAATGCTTGTAGATCAAGACTCTTCCATTTAAGTTTAATTATAACATACACATGTTTACCTATGCCTATATACATTGTTTCAAGATGCCAATCTTAATAAAAAGGCATGGGTAAACGTTTATGCAAAAAAAGCAAGGAAGCCAATCAAGGTTTTACTCTACGAGCATTATAAAAGTAGCTCTAAGTGTTCAATAATAATAACGTATTTGAAATAAACCGAATTTAAAACATCTATGTTTCTAAAATAGTAAACTTTTTTTTATTTAGGGTTTAGCTGAAGCCGGCATCCAGGTGCAGGTTTTTTTCGTTGTGCTGAAGACCCTTTAGTTGCTTTCTTCTGTTTTCTGCTATATGGTCGGTTTTTTTTTGTCTCTTCGAAACATTTCCAACTTCAATTCTCAATTTCCTTTATTGTTTATGTTTATTTCGTTGTTTTGTCTCTTTGAAACATTTCCAATTTCCATTCTCAATTTTATTTCTTGTTAAGTTTGTTTCATTGTGCTCAGTCGTAAGGTTCCTAAATACTGTCTTTTTAATTGTTCTTTCTTTGCTTGTTTTAATGATTTAGGTATGGAATATATTGCATTCCAAATAATGTCATCCCTTTGACGCCAGATGTTAGATTTTGTAATTACTGGTACCTTTTGTGAGTTCTTTAAAATAGTTTTATAGTTTTATGATTCAATTTCATTTAAATTTTGAGTTAGTATATTTTGTCCATCATGAATTAAATTAATCGCACTTCTGACAAATATATTACAAAAACATTCCTGCATAACAGACCTTGACATTGATTTCCAAAGTATCCAGTTGGACAGGAACAAATAAAACTACTTCCGGTAGGTGTGCATCTTCCGCCATTTAAACATGGTGAACTGGCGCATGGCGTTACTGTAAAAAAAGAAAATAGACTCAATGAAGTGGAATCATAATACTAGTAATATGATACAGTGATCTATTTAGATTACAAAGCAATTAGTAAGTAGCAGGTTTTAAATTGGTCTTGGATTCAATTAATATACCATTTCAAATTCGGAATTTCAAAACGGGTAATAAGAATGACCGAATAACACTGTTAATATCCGAATAAACGCATACTGAAAATTCAAAATTATGCTTTTTCGATACATACCAGGAAGAGTATGTATTAGTGGTCCATGGTTGATGGTTATCAATGGCAATTTCTTCATTTCAAGTGTTTATGATATAGATCGTACTAATTGGTATATATCTTTTTCCAAGCGAGAGTTATAAGAACCAATATAAAAATATGGAAATATCATTATAATCTTATAATAATAAAAGGAAAAAAAATCTTTCTCATCGGGCATTGGTGTAACAAGTTTGTCAAAAACAGGCCCTATAGTAAAAATATGAACATCAGGAAATAAAATATATAGTCTTCCTCCTTGAATGACCTATTATCAAGACTTTGACCCTACTCAACTTGAGCACGTGTATTGTGTCGTCGAGACATTATAAAAAGAAAATCGATGATTGATTTAACATGGATCACTTAAACGCACTTTTTGACAATTTTATAGAACAAATAGAGTAACAGTTTTGAGGTATATTTAGAAATTATTTTTCTATTTATCAGTGTATTCGTGCATTATTTCTTAATTCAAAAGGCAGGAGCATGAGGTCAATAAATCTGTTGATTTTTACGTCTAAAACTAATCCTCCTATTGTTTTAGACAACCTAATGGTAAACAAAAGGAAATATTGGTCTTCTGACATAAGTTTTTAGAATTTTAGCTTGACGTTTTTACAAAAAAATGGGTTTTTTTTCTAATTTACCCAAACCCTTTTTTTATTTTCTACTGTTCATTGATATTGAATGTTGTGCACATCGAGTTGATAACATATTTATATTTTTAGATCTGAAGTTAAAATTGCTAACGAAGTTAAAGAATTATCCTTGTTTGAGGATTAACAATTTAAGTGATTGTTTTGTCTTTAGCTTACTAAATTTCTTCGATACCTGTATTTTTTCATTTTTATTTGAATATAAATAAGAATATCCTCTTTATCGGTAACAGATTAAAGAATAACGATGTAAAATTGTCCTACAACATTCACGATAGGAAAATATGGACCTCAATCAAGAATCTTAAATTTGATGTGTCATGATTTAACTTTGATAACTTCCTTATCTCAATGGCAGTAAATTCTCATTAATAAACTCAATTGTACTTTATCTTCACTAAAACATATACATTACTTGAATAGACCATATTACTTGACTCTTAACGAGTTCGTTTTATTTTCATCAATGACACAAAAAGTGTGAAATGTTTGATTGGCAGTTTAAAAATAAAAAGCACACAATTTTGCGTTTTGAGCCTTTGCAAAAAGATTAAAAGGAGACATTACAATATATCGGACGCACGTGTACGCGAGCTTGTGTGACTTAACACAAGACAACTCAGACATAAATGACCAGTTTTTTTTAACATTTGAATAAATTAAAACATTTAAAGGTCTGATTCGTCTACCCCACTAAATCGTGTACGACACTATAACATAGTTCAACAACCTTCACATCTTGATCCATTGTATCCCTCCGTACACGCACAGCTGAATAAACTCCCAAGGACAGAACATGTTCCATTGTAAAAACAAGGTTCCACAGAGCACGGTGTTTCTACAGAAAAACCAACATTAGTCAGTAGATATTTTCATGGTTTAAATTCAAAATATACACATTAAATATTTTACAGTAACATCTCTTCAAACAATTTGAACAATAATTATGCGGCATACACCTAAGTAGACACAACCAAGTCTAATATACAACATGTGCTTCAATAAGAAAAACATTACCTTGTTATTATGTCTTAAATTTATATAATCCTAATAAACAAAATTTATCATTTCAACGATTTCTATCGCAGTATCAGTTGACACTAATCGACAACAAATCTTTAGTTTTAACCGGATTTAAAAGAATGTGTTGACCGATACGATCTGTCAGTGTATAAAAACATGTAAAAGATTTATAAAAAAAAATGGGGGTCCATGGGCAAAGTTTTTAAGGCATTCAAATGGATAAAACCAGAGGATTTCGAAAATCTGACAAAAATTTAAAAACATCCTTAAGATACTAGCATAGAAATCTCATCTGATTATTTCACGAATTGTTTACTATTATTTATATGGAGTATTTAACTGAATGTGAGACCGAATGTTGATGTATGAATATCATTTTACGCTTTCCTTGTCGACGCAGCCGGAAAAAGCGGTTTCTTCAGTTTCTGTACATTACCTTGTCGACGCAACCGGTAAAAGCAGTTTCTTCAGTTTCTGTGCATTACTTTGTCGACGCAACCGGTAAAAGCAGTTTCTTCAGTTTATGTGCATTACCTTGTCGACGCAACCTGTAAAAGCAGTTTCTTCAGTTTATGTGCATTAACTTGTCGACGTAACCGGTAAAAGCAGTTTCTTCAGTTTCTGTGCATTACCTTGTCGACGCAACCGGTAAAAGCAGTTTCTTCAGTTTCTGTGCATTACCTTGTCGACGCAACCGGTAAAAGCAGTTTCCTCAGTTTCTGTGCATTACCTTGTCGACGCAACCGGTAAACGCAGTTTCTTCAGTTTCTGTGCATTACCTTGTCGACGCAACCGGTAAACGCAGTTTCTTCAGTTTCTGTGCATTACCTTGTCGACGCAACCGGTAAACGCAGTTTCCTCAGTTTCTGTGCATTGCCTTGTCGACGCAACCGGTAAACGCAGTTTCCTCAGTTTCTGTGCATTACCTTGTCGACGCAACCGGTAAAAGCATTTTCTTCAGTTTCTGTGCATCACCTTGTCGACGCAACCGGTAAACGCAGTTTCCTCAGTTTCTGTGCATTACCTTGTCGACGCAACCGGTAAACGCAGTTTCCTTAGTTTCTGTGCATTACCTTGTCGTGGCAACCGGTAAACGCAGTTTCCTCAGTTTCTGTGCATTACCTTAATATGCTTCTTCCTAATATATTTACGAGATTAAAAAATCTGTAAACTAAATTAATGTAGTCTTATTTTATTGTTTCCGTTTGTGCATTCATTCATTCTCACTTTATATAAGCACCTACTTCAGACATTATTTGAAATATATTTGTGTGCCCATTTGTCTCATGTTTTAATCAGAACTATTTTTCTATTCAGAAAACAAAAAAGGCTATACCCATATGTAAGCTAGAGGAAGGCAATAAGTATTTACTTTTAATATATCTCGAAAACCAGGTCTAACACATCATCGTGAATACTACATTCTTCTACTTATACAATCTTAAATCATTACAGTTTGTTTATTCAGAATGACAGTGAAAGAAAAAATTGTCATTTTGTGTTTTATATCAACTTCTTTTCATATCTAACTTAACTCTTCATATTAAAAGGGGGACGAAAGATACAAAGGGGACTGTCAAACTCATAAATCTAAAACAAACTGACAACGCCATGGCTACAAATGAAAAAGACAAATAGACAAACAATAGTACACATGACACAACATTAAAAGTAGTCATGAAGAAAATGTTTTGATTTTGCATGCAGAGAGTCCACCATTATCTGCCTTGAGATTCAGATCAAAGCTAAACAACGGGCCTATTTCATTTAGAAGTTTCGTTTTATATGCAATATATTTAAATATATACATTCACCTTGACATTCAGGTCCATTAAAACCAACAGGACAATCGCATTGGTATGTATCATTTTTTACTTCACATTCTCCATTGTTTAAGCAGGGTGAACTTGTACATGGAGTCACTGTAAAGATAATATAAAACATCTTACTTTTTTTTATTTAGGGAAAGGTGCATGGTGTCCTTGTAATAATAAGCAAGAGCAGAATTAGTTTCTGTTACATATTGTGTATAAGATTACATTGTATAGGTTTATATATATATCTTAATATTAATAACAAGATGTCTAAACGTAGATGTCAATGTCAGGCGGATTTTTTAAATGTGTGCCAAGGAATTCTATAGTACAAACAGTCGTTGGACAACAGAAAAAAAATGTTTAGAATAGGTTGTTTATCATTTAAACTTCAAAAATGTTTTATGAACATTGTAGCCTTTGGATCTTCGTGGAGATGAAAATAAAGCTGATCTGGGGATGACTTTTTTAATGCCTGTACCAAGTCAGGAATATGACAGTTCTTGTCCATTCGTTTTTGATGCGTTTTGTTTATTGATTTTGCCATGTGATTATGGACTTTCCAAATTGATTTTCCTCTGAGTTCAGTATTTTTGTGATTTTACTTTTTGGTATATAAATGCAAATCTATGATGATTTTTCGAATAAATGTGGAATTATTACACTTAACCCTTTTCGGGGCTATTTGTAAATAACAAAATGTGTCAAGTTGTTTGTTACAGTTTCTGTATCAATGGTACAATCCACACAAACACTTGAGGCGATTAGACAACACTTAATTAAGAAGACAGTCTCACGATGCATGTCGATTGCTTTAAGTGCTAAACTGTTATTTAAAAGTGGTAATATAACTACGTTGGAAATTTCCACTTGTATCATGGTTGTGAAATGTAACTATCTTATACTATAAAGTATTCTTCTATTATTAAACATTTTCTTCAAGCAGGCATTTAAAGATTGTTATCCACATATAGTATAGTATCATAATTGAATGAAACATTTCATATATTTTGATTTTAAGTCTTCAAAAAAAAGGTGCAATTTATTCATATAAATATTCATTGTCATTTTTCATCATAGTATTACAGATAAAATACATCAGGTTAATTTCTGTAGTTTGTATGGTATGTCAAATATTTAATTACTATATAGCGTTAAAATCAAAACATGATGAAGATTTGACCAGACATGATCGAATTCCTTATTCATCCGTGCATTTACCCTACTGGAGAAATGTTTTCTTTGTCTTTGATCATTACATACCGTATTAGTCGTGTAACTGATTGTAAAATAAAATCTGATATTTTGAAAAAATTAAAATCCCTAAAAATACTTAACTCAGAGGAAAGTTCTAAAAGAAAAAGATATTCCTGACTTGGTATAGTCATTTTCTTGTGTAGAAAACACGGTGGATTAAACCTGGTTTTATAGCTAGTTAAACCACTTGTATGATTGTCGCATCACATTCCAGTGTATTGACGAAGTTTTATTTTCCATTGCATAACATGAGACGTTCTCCCTGTCTTGCTCATTTTTAAGAATGAGCCTTTTTAATCACTTTTACATTTTCTCTTTGATTTGAATATCAAAAAGGCTTATGAGATTTGAACATGATAAAAAAATGAAATAGCATTTGGTTTTGTGTGAGTTCCCGAGCCTACCAACTAACCTTACATTCATCACACCATTGGACAAACTTTAACAATTCATACGTGGCATATGTTGTACATTGTATATAATTTGATAATATCTCTTTGGTATCTAACTTATCTAGAAATTGACAATGAGGGTCGGTTGAAAACAAAACTTTACGACAAAAGAGATGATTTCAGCTTTCCAATTGTGAACTTTCCATTTCTAAGTAGCAACATTCCAGCAGCACCTGCATACGGGGTATATATCTCTCAATTGATACGATATTCCCGTGCTTGTATTTCCTATCATGATTTTCTTGATAGAGGGTTACTGCTCACAAGGAAGCTATTAAATCAAGAGTTCCAAATGGTGAAGTTGAAATCATCCCTTCGTAAATTTTACGGACGCCATCACGAGTTGGTTGACCGTTATGGAATAACCATTTCACAAATGATATCGGATATGTTCCTCACGTCGTAACTACAATCCCCTTCCCTTTCATGAATTTGACCTACCGAATTAGACTATTTACCGGATTTGTAATCACATAAGCAACACGACGGGTGCCGCATGTGGAGCAGGATCTGCTTACCCTTCCGGAGCACCTGATATCACCCCTAGTTTTTGGTGGGGTTCGTGTTGTTTATTCTTTAGTTTTCTATGTTGTGTCATGTGTACTATTGTTTTTCTGTTTTTCTGTTTGTCTTTTTCATTTTTAGCCATGGCGTTGTCAGTTTGTTTTAGATTTATGAGTTTGACTGTCCCTTTGCCTTTGGTATCTTTCGTCCCTCTTTTATCGCTAATAAATGCGAAAATACTACATAGAAATCCTTTTCCGTTTCATTCAATATTTTTGGAAGTCAATAGATTACAAATAGATAGACATGAACTGCAGATAACAAAAGAGACACCCAAAAATGCTATCACTTTAATCATATGAAACAGAGAAGTTGACGAAATTACACAATAATTTACATAACATTTTAGCATGAACCTTATTATCAAGGTAAAACCTCACTATTTTCATATACCATTGAGACTATCAAGTTTATTAACTCTAAAATTGTGCTGATGTTATTGCAGGAGTCAAACAAAATGTACTGCTTATTCGTTTAAATAAAGGTGTTAACACCAAGTATTGTCTAATAATAACAAAAATACCGAACTCCGAGGAATTATAAAAATTAAAAGTCCGTATTCAAAGGACAAAATTAAAAAGTTCAAACACATTATGTCGTAAATATATCGTAGTCAAGATGAAATTAAGAAAATCAGAAATTCAAAATTGTTTCTATAAGTATGAAGAGCGTTAGTTAAGGTACAAAATAAGCTATAATATTAATAGGTCAAGGAATTCCTTTTCATGATATTCGATCTTTAAAATATAACGGACTTTTACCTTCTATATGCTTTGGTAATATTTGGGTCTAAAATCAAATGGAACAAAAGTTTTGGCAAATGATCTTTTATGAGCTATTAAGTGAAAAGATAAATGGGTCTGAGCACCTGATACAAAATTCGAAAACTTCACCTAAGTACATCCTTATTTTTTTAATATTTTTTACCTGCACATTTATATCCCGTGATACCTTTTGGACATATACAATAGTAGCTACATCCAGCTGTTAAACAAGTTCCTCCATTTAAACAAGGGGAACTGACACATGCATCTTCTGTAATAAAACAATGCATCATTAACAATTTAATATAATATGGATATGTAGTTGTGAGACTATAATCTAACAAGCACCAAAAACAAAGATGTAAAAAAAAAACAGTATACATTCCGGTCTAATCTGCAAAATCGTTTCTGTATATCAAATCATAAAAATTATCTCTATGATTAAATATGAAGCATTTAAGCTGCTTTTAATAAAAAAAAAACTTAAGGTAACGGCATTATTCGTACCTCATATTGAAATTAACGTTTCGTCATTAGTGGAATTTTATTTTTTTATGACATTATTAACTAATTACAGTGATTAGGGGAACACCTTTAAAGTATTTCTCAGAATGTATTAAGTTCTAGTATATATCTGACACGGCGGATTAGAAAGGAAACAAATAAACAGATGATATAAATAGAAGTTGACTTATTTGACGATGTTCGAATCTCCATATTACATTAAGAACATACATATAAAACCAAATGACAAATAAAATTGTTTATTTTCCTATTCAGAATTTGTGATGATAAAAAAAATCTATATATTCCTATTATCTGAGATTTTCAGGAAATTTTAACACACAATTTTCAATTGAATATCTTTTTTTGCTTGACCTTGGTATAACATTTCAAATATTTTAGTGTTTGTTATGCTATAAACTGCCGTGGTCATCAGACAGTGTTCAAAATATATTCTTGTCCAAATTCGGAAGTCGATTATGTTTAAATGTATGTGAAGCTGGACAAGTATTTGTTTCTTTAATTTGAAATTCATTCCGAAAACTTGTGATTAAGCAAGAAATATTTAGTCTATATGTTTTCTACTTTAACACAATTTCGGTAGTGGAAAGAATGCACATCATACTATACCTTTAGTTGTATGACCGTTCGTCTCTGTAAATCCTTTATTCTTTGTAATATTCTCCGTCTTTTGTTGTAAACTTGAGTGTCCTTTAACAAAACAATAAATAAATTGAATTGGTTCATGGAAGGAAAGCAAAATTGTTTAATTAAGGACATCAGAGTTGGAATTTGTTCAAACAATGTAATAGGAGAATGACCGAACACCTTGATGAGAATACAAATAAAACTGAACTTATGACGATGAGTCCGAATCCCTTGTCTTAAATAACATTCTCAAGGAGCTCTGTAGCCAGAATTTTTAAAAGTTTAAGGTGTATGAATGCGCTGACACGATTACAAAGAAAGAGCAAAAGAGACCCAATATAATTAGCCAAACTCATTACGGTCAACTTTGTCAATAGAATATAGAACCTTCGTTTTCTTCGTAAACATATGAAGACAACCTTCATACTCTCTTTACTCGAGAAGTATATAATCAAACTTTCATATGGTGATACAGCTTTATTCTATCCAACGTCAATGTTTAAATAAATCTATATGAATTTTGTATTGTATATTGGCATTAGGGATTCGCAGTTTTTATGTTTAGTCCACATTTAAGATCTAGTCATTTATAAAGGTATCTGGCGCATGTAAATTAGTGCCGTTAATGTTATTATATTTAAACATGAGTAAATTATTTTACTACACACTGAATTGTTCAAAGACCTTAATGCGTGTAAAATATATCGTTTTTGAATGATGTTCATTCTTATATATATTTTGACCAAATGCTATGCCTGAAACTGTCATTCTAGGTTACATACATTACTGACGTCTGGGGTCGCACAGACGTATGCTTATTATATTCTTCACATTGTACTCTCAGTTGAACTTTACCAATTGAAGGTAACTATCTACGGTTATTAGTTTGTTGATAGAACAAGGGAATATCTAATATTTGTGTTGGAAGGAGTGAACAATCAATAGTTCCACAAATAAGATAAAACGTGTACAATACTAAATAGCATTTGACTTACCATGAGTATTTATACTTTTGTAAGAACTGGATGTAGCAAAATAAATTGTTAACACCAAACACAAAAGTGTCGTTAATATAAACAATACCGTTCCAAATCTCCATCTATTTCTACTGATTTGCATATCTTTGCTGTCCTGGAACTGCCAAGTTTTGTCAGATTGATCATCATGCAATTTATGTTCACTTTCTTTGAATAATCCATCGTCATTTAAGGTTTCCTTTTCTTGGAATGTTATAATTTCCGGGGTATATGTGGGATTGTCAGTACGTGTAAAATACGCTACATGTCCGTCGGTTGTCATTTTTCTTTTTATGAACAAATACTTTAATTATACATTACGAAATTGACAAAATATGTACTTACGAAACATCAACCTTTGAACGATTTGAATGAGTGTTAAATTTCCAATTGTACGAGGATCTAAATGAGGGTCTTAGTTATAAGAATACGTATACAGTTAAGAGAATAAACGGAAATACGTATGAAACGAATAATATAAAACAAGTCAAAGTGCATCAAACCCAATCGTATGATGCAGACTCAAAGGAAATACGTCATTTTTTTTTCGTAAACGTGATTCGAAACGTCCTTGATTTTGTTTCTCATTGGACATCATACAACAGCACCTGTATAAAATGGAGAATGTGTGAAAGAAAGAACAACCCGACTAAATAGGAGAAACAGCTGAAGGCCACCATTTTTCATCAACACTGCGAGAAAATCCCGCACCAGGAGACGGGCTTCAGCTGGTCCCCTCATCGGAAACGTGTACTCGCTCAGTGAAAATAGACGTAACACTTAATTCCAAAACAAACAAATGAACTAAATTTTAAAATAGTATACAATTCTATCTTACAAGACCAAATGCTCCTGACTTGACGCGGGGTTAAACTTGTTTTGTGAAATATCAACCCTCCCCGTTTACCTCTAGTAAACTTAGAATAAACAAACACATAGCAATGCGCACAATAAAATCAGTTTTAAAAAGAGTCTGATCTCAGAATATGTAACAGAAGAAACAACAAAGAAAAATGATAATGATACATCAATTAACCATGTTAACAAAGGACAACTATATCAGTTACTGACATGCAAGCTTCAAACCTCAATCAAACTGATTGAAAAATTTTGGTCTTCATTGTATAACAATAGTGCACACGCTGATATGTCTCGCCTTCTTTACTTATTATTGATATCTTGTTGATAGACCTAAATATAAAGCTTTATTACAACTGTCACATAAACTCAACATAAACCAAGAAAACGAAATATTGATCAATGAACCATAAAAATGAGGTCAAGGTTAGAAGAACCATACTAGGCAAACATGTACAGCTAACAATTCTTCCATACAACAAATACAGTTGACTTATTGCTTATAAATTAGGAAAAAACGACCAAAACACAAAATCTTAACACTTAGCAATGGACCGTGAAAATGCGGTCAAGGTCAAATAAAACGTGTGTAACAGATATATAGATCATAAAATATGTCCATACTAGTATACCAAATATAGTTGACCTAATGCATAAAGTATTAGAAAAATAGACCAAAACTCAAAAACTTAACTTTGACCGCCGAACCATGAAAATTAGGTCACGGTCAGATGACACCTGGCAGCTAGACATGTACACCTTACAATCATTCTATACACCAACTATAGTAGACCTATTGCATATAGTATAAGAAAAACAGACCGAAACACAAAAAAATAACTATAACCACTGAACCATGAAAATGAGGTCAAGGTCAAATGATACCTGCCAGTTGGACATGTACACCTTACAGTCCTTCCATACATCGAATATACTAGACCTATTGCTTATAGTATCTGAGATATGGACTTGACCACCAAAATTTAACCTTGTTTACTGATCCATGAAATAAGGTCGAGATCAAGTGAAAACTGTCTGACGGGAATGAGGACCTAGCAAGGTACGCACATACCAAATATAGTTATCCAATTACTTATAATAAGAGAGAATTTAACATATGTATGACATCATTTTCAGAGATATTGAGGGGCTTTGACGGCCAAGTGGGCTAATTTGTTCTACTTCTGTAATCACTAGCCAGTAAACACTGATGTTGTGAGTTCGAACCCCTATCGTGCGGGTGCACTCGACTTCAATCTTAAGTGACTGGGATTGTCGCGATCGGTGGTTTTCTTCGGGCGCTCCGGCTTACTCCACAAAAAAAAACTGGCGCTTAAAAGTGGCGTAAAAACACCAACAATCAATAAATAAATCAGATATATTAACAAAATGATCAAAAAATTATTGAACACATTTGATATATCATTATAATTCAAATTTTATATCACAAAAAATAAAACCTTTATCCAATTTTACTTCCCTCTAAATACATTTATAGCATTTATTACATTGATAATGTTTTCCGTTTCTTTCTGAAATTGGTCCTTCACTTTTGTAATTTTTTCGCATGCTTTTATTTCAATCATGCAAGCAATCTGCTTGATAAATTTCTTTCAAAATCATCCATACGGTTTTCAATTTTATCCCAATATGTATTCATAGATTCCGTGGATCTTACCACATGACTTTTCGTATCACTCAATAGGGAATTCATTTGTTGTGTTGAATGCTTTCTCGCTATTAATGTCTTCATATGGGATACAAAAAGAGGAATTTGAAGAAGAATATGTCGCACTAAACGCAAAATGATCAAACAAAAAGCAAAACGGGCCGAAAGCAACAGACACACAGCAAAAGTGTCGTTCAAAAAGTCAAATTTTCGGACAAAAAGCCAAACAGACGGAAATCAGCATACAAGAAGCAAAAGTATCGGGGGAAAAATAAATTATCGGACATAAAGCACAATCAGATTAAAGGTAATTCCCGGCTCAAAAGCACTATATTAGTTGTCGTATTTATGGGATATTTTGTCGACAATGTCAGCCTGGTGATTTTCATGAACACATGTATCGACATGATGACAAGATTTTTACAAATATTAACGATATTAGCTGAAAATTCAAAACAGACTTCATTAGTCTGACATCCTCAAAGTAAACTTCAGCTATTCTGTTCTGGTTCGAATCAACATTAAGAGATCCAGGGAAAGTAAACGGTCGGTAATTATAAAGGAATCGTAATTCCGCTAACGAGTTTCTTGAGAGAAACCTTTTCTTTATTTGTTACATGGTTCTGTACATAACGTCGGAGAATAGACTGCTTGAACTCAGACTGTTACTGGTAAGACTGATTTCTGTCCAAGATCTAAATATTCCGTTTTCTAAAATTGCATTGATGGTGTGTTCTGTAGTAATAATGAAAAAAGAGGATATGTCTATGAATCGCAGGTTGTCATAGATACATCTAATTAATAACTTTTTTTTTTTTATTTTCTTTCTCTAGTACGGGTTGTTTATCAGGAATGGTTCCGAGAATACAAAGGAGATATTCCGAAGTGTAACGCGCTCCATATACTCTGGAAATTAGCACCTTTCTTGCTTAAGCAGTTCTGTTGTGATTTAAAAAAAAATTCATTGTGAACATATATTCAAAAATACAATTCAAAATTGTCATATGTTGATGACTTGGTTGAATAAATGATACTTCTGGTGAAAAATCATAATAACAATAGTTTTTAATGTAGCAGCACAGGCACTTGTTTCTGTCAATATGGGGCTAACTATCCATACCAGTACAAAAAAAAATGTTTCCGTCGGTTTTGGTTTGTGACGAGGAACGAAGATCGAAGACCTGTTTGTAAATGCCAAAACTGTCTGATCAACTTGCGACTGATGGATGGTAAACCATCATTCTGAATGGGTTTTTCATTTAAGTTACACTATAGAAATAAGAAGATGTGCTATGATTGCCAATAACACAACACTCTACAAGAGACCAAACGACACAGAAATGGACAACTATAGATCATCGTACGGCCTTCAACAATTACCAATGTCCATACCACATAGTCATCTATAAAAGGCCTCAAAATGAAAATGACAAGTGTATAACAATTCAATCGGGAAAAGCTAAAGGCCTAATTTATGCACAAAATAATAAATCAAAATCAAAAAAAGTTACATAGCAACCAAATACAACCACTGAATTACGGGCTCCAGGCCAGGTCAGGAACATACAGAATGTGATGGGTTTAAGCTCAATTGATTGAGCCAACCCTTTCCTAACTTGGGACAACTTGGGTGTAACTGTTCAACATAATAAAATCAAACTATAAAAATCAGTTGAAAGGGCATTAATGTTTGTGTTATTTTGGTCTTTTGTGGATAGTTGTCTCATTGGCAATCATACCACATCTTCTTTTTTTTATATTACTCATTAGATGGACACAAATAGAAATACATGTTACATTTATATGTACTAGACGAGCGATATATATATATGTACACTCATGGAAATAAAAGTCATATGAAACAAGTTTCTTAAAATTCTTATAGTAAAGGTAAAGAAAAAAACTTTAGAGCCAATGAATGTACCAAACTAAGTCCTCTATAGTCTTCTTTTTTTAAATATTTATTACGAATCCGTAACATATAAATGGCAAAAAATAATTAATACAGTTTTCCTTCTAATAAACTTTCATACTGTTTTCCCAAAGTTTACCAAACATGAAATCGTTGTAATTTTGCACCATTTCCTTAGTGGTGATATTTCGTTTGTTCCTTATCGAATGCATGTTGCAGCTGTTTTAAATGGTCATGCAATGTATGCAATATTTACATTATCCTCCCCCAAATGACAACAGGGATTATGAATTCATAATTATCGTTTTTTTAATGGCAAAATATAACAAAAAGATATAAAAGATGATACATGTCATCATGGTCACTGACTCCTATGGAAAGCCAAATTTGACAAAATGAGCTATTTTTTTTAAATTAAAAAATATATTTTTAAAATAAAAAAAATCATTTTATGATATTAGAGAATGATTTTTTGTATATATAAAAAGAAAAAACACTATTTCTATATATAATTAAAAATGCATTTTAAATATTAAAAATAAATGCATTTTTAATATTTAAAAATTAATTTCTTATATTGATTTTCTTTTTATAAATACAAGAAATTCCCTTTCAAATATTAGAAATTCCTTTTTAAATATTAAAAACAAATATTTCTAATAGTAAACAGATATTTATTAATATTAGAGATTCCTCTTTAGATATTAGAAATTCTTTTTTTAATATTTAAAAATCAAATTCTTATATTAAAAAGTAATTTAATCATATAAGAAGTTCCTTTTTTAAATATTAGAAATACCTGTTTTAATATTAGAAATTCATTTTCTAATATTCGAAATTCGTTTTCTAATATTCGAAATTCGTTTTCTTATATTCGAACTTCATTTTCTGATATTTAAAGTCCTTTTCCCATTATTCATAAATTATTTTTTTTAATATTAGAAATTAATTTTCTAACTCATATATTGAAAAATCTAACATTTTCTAACATTGAAGAAATCAACTTTCACAGTTTCAAAGTAAAATCTCCCCCACTAAAAGGTTTTGACCAACCACTAACTTGTTCAATAACTAAATCATTTTCTAATATTAAGAAATCAATTTTTAACATCAAAAAGACATTTTCTAATATTAGAAATTCATTTTCTATTATTAAAAAGTCATTTTTTATTAATATAAGAAAATACGGTATTTTTTTTACATAAATTTTTTTTACTTTTCTATATTTGAAAATCAGTTTTGGATATCTTTTTTTAAGAATAGAAAATGATTAATATTGAAATGATTTTCTAATATTTCAAAAATATCTGTTTTTGTACACTTTGGCATGCCAATTTTTTTTTACATTTTTCTATTTTATTTTTTTGTTTATTGGCATAATGATGATAATTTGGTATAGTTATAATTAAAATGTTATTGCGTCTGGCATTTTTTAATACATATAGTTTGAAACAAAACTAACATTATTGTTAGTTTCTCCTGCTTTGCATATTTTTATCATTTCGGTTTATAGATACAAGTAAAGGGTATTTTCCCAAACCAACCAATGAAAAAACTTCACGTGTTCCAACCGGAAGCGGGGAATTCCAGTTTTTCCTCTCTGGAGTTTTCATAGACGTAGACGTTACTGACACCATGGCGTTCATATCCAGTGAAATAATTTCATGTATCTTACTGTCTTTTCTCATTTCATTGATAGAAGGTAAAACATATAAAATGTCCGATTTCAGCTTAGAAATACGAGCCTGAATCTGACACTCCCACTGTAGGTCGTAAGCTTTTTTTAGAAATAAATCCTTGAGACTTGATCTGCTGTACAGTTACTTACAAGCCTATACAACACAGGCACTTGTTTCTATCCATTGCAAGAATCACTATCAACGTAAATATGCCTGTGCTATACAACACTCATCAGCAAATGCAAGCTAAACAACTGTGAAAACATTTCAAAATAAAATTCCCTTTTCCTTATTCTCCAAAAGGGGTACAATATTATTCGTTTATGTGAGTTCGTGGTCTATTGGTTTTAAAAGACCGATGGCTTCAGTGCTGAAGGTCCTGAGTTCGTTTCTCACTTGGGGTGCTAAAAATGTCAGTACATTAGAAGGATAATTTTCACCCTCTCCAGACCAGAGTTTAAATTAGAATGGGTACGTTGGGAGCCTCGGTTGGTCGAAGTTGTCCCCTACTTTGACCTGGTGATCAATCTTCTAATATTCTCTGGTTTGTCTGTTTCCACCGAGTGGCCCTGTGGTTCTCTCCAAGTACTTCGGCTTCCTCAACCATAATAACAGACTCCCTTTGTGTTGGGTGGGGATTGATTGTCCTTGTAAAAATAATTGTCGTATAAATATACGTTAGTGACACATCTCCATTTATCCCGTTAGGGAGTGTGCATGGATGCCACTGTACCATCGCAGCTTTCGAGGGGTTCTTCGGATATTGGAGGCATTTACCAGTACATACATACATACATTCATATATATCCAGGGATAACTATACAGGCACAGAAAGTGGAGTACTAGGACATGTACATTAATATACAGTTACAGTGATATTGTTTGCCTTAAATTAGTGGAGAATAAAGGCTTTTTCTCCTGGAGAAAAATCCCAATTTGAAAAAAAAATGGCTGAAAATTATTCCCAAAAAGACCACTTTTTTCCCAAACAGTGCAGTCTTAGTAGTATTTGTGCACAAATTCAAATGGAAAAACACTCATTTGAACATTTTTCATGCCCAAAATGCCTATATGTGCAGATTTGAGGATCTTTTTATGTGTAATCACTGACTATAAGGGGTCTTATTTCAATGCAAGAGTTGACTCTTGAAAGGGAGTCGGTAAATTGAAGTTTCAGTCAAATTTGAGGTTTATTTTAAATTTCCCAATTTGATGAAAATGACGCATATTTTCCCAATAAAAAAGGGCAGAGGTAGTTTTGAAAAAAGCCAACAATATCACTGAGTTAACTCTCGTTGTCTCGAACTCGGTTGACTCGAAATTTCGGATGAGTCGAAGTTTTCACGTGGTCCCGAACTTTGTTCCATATAAATGTATGTAATTCGACTCCTGATGAGTCGAAATTTCGGTTGAGTCGAACTATATTTACGATCCCAAGGTTAACAAAAGCATTCAAAATTCATTATTTATCTCGAACTAATACACATATGTCAAAACATGACCTCCAGCATTTAAATGGATTGAAGAGTTAATCTGACAATACACGTGTAAATAAATTTCCAGTCACTGACCACTGTATTGATTTATGACATGCTTTTTCTACGAGTGTTTACCTAAGATTATCTTTTATAGAATTTTTATAAATAATTAGTGATACATTGTTAATGTTCATGAAAAAGTATTTAAAATATTTACAAAACAATTTATTGTGATTTACACTTATGATCTTGGGTGTGTATAAAGTAAGGATTATGACTTCCGTTGATGATCACCTAAACACTACTCAATCGGCGTCTTTTATCTTGTATTTTCTTTTATTAAAAGAAAGAGTGAGATAAAACAAAATGAAGAGGAATCTAAAATTTCTAAAGTCTTTTGTATCCGAGAATAAACAATTTTGTCAACTTTAAACGACCTGAATAACGAAACTATCGATTGGAAATTACTCTCTCGGATAAAAGCCATAGGAAACAATTGTAACTGAAACAATTGAATAAGTAAAACAATGTTATTATAATAACGAAAAACCATGACATACAAATACATCGATCTGATACCAGAATATCGATCCCCTTCCTATATTCACCCGGATTTATTTTAGCTTTACCAAGCTAAGCAAGAGTTGTGTCCCTTGTTCAGTCAAACTTCCGGTTTTCGTTTGAAATTGAACTATGTGTATCTCGAAATATTTCTCCGGTCCGACTGACTTCGAGATAACGAGAGACGACTGTAACTTATAAGAAGATGTGGTATAATTGCCACATGAACCTAAGGCCATAGCAGTTAATAACTATAAGTCATGGTTAATCTGCTAACAGTGTCACTGATCAAAGCATTACCACATGCACCAGTCAGAAATTCTACTTGATACACTGTTTTCAGAGACAGAGGGTAGGGCACTGGCGCTTTCTAGAGTGGCGCCCTTAGGGTGTTTTGAAGATTGATTGTACTTTATTAACTAAGGGTCTTGTGTTATTTTTGTATATCATTTCTTTTTGTGTCCATCTTATGAGTTGACACTTTTTCAACTCATGTTGTACTGTTACATCACATGTTAGGGAGAGGGATTAAGCTTTCAAACTAGTTTAACCATGCCACATTCTGTATGAGCCCGTCCAAAGTCAAGAACCTGTAATTCAGTTGTTATCATTTGTTTCCATGTTTAATACATACATGACATATATATATATATATCTATATATTTTTTTTGTTCATTATTTTGTACATAAATTAGGCCGTTAGCTTTCTCGTTTGAATTGTTTTACATTTGTAATTTTGTGGCCCTTCAACACCAACAATGCAATATGGGCTTTGCCCCATTGTTGAAAGCTGTACAGTGATGTGTAGTGTCATCTGGTCTTTTGTGAAGAGTTTTTCATTGGCATTCATACCACATCTTCTTATTTTCATGCCCTATGCACGGGCATTATGTTTTTAGGTCTGTGTGTCAGGTTGTCTGTCTGTTCATCTATCTATCCCAATTCAGATTAAAGTTTTTAATCAAGGGATTTTTTAACATGTTTAATGGAGTTGAAGTCCAATCAACTTGAAACTTTGTACACATATCCTCTATGATATGATCTTTCTTATCACTATGCCAAATTAAAAGTTTTTACCCCCATTTCACAGTCCACTGAACATAGAAAATGATAGTGCCATTGGGGCATCCTTGTACTATGAACACATTCTTGTTATATCATGTTGAGTTTCAAATGATTTAAATATAAACTTTCTATGTTGACAGGAAGATTTGATTACCATTATGTGACTTGTGGATCAACATTAAAACTCTTCAATCCATACCACAATATACGGCTACATTCTCATGATGTCAAGTATGGGTCAGGCAGTGGTCAACAGGTAAGTACATATGTAGGTTTAGTGGTCAAGAATTTGAATTTGCTGTAATTTGAGAAATAGTTGTGTGTAAACGTATTTATAATAATGATACATGTATTACCATTTGATATTGATTCAAATTAACTATTGTATTTGTAGAGAAAACTGCATTAAAATTTTGCTAACTAAAAATTCTTACAATGCAAAGTTTTTTCCTTTTTAAATCTTAGGTATTTAAAAAATCCTTTAATTGGCTTCATAGACTATTTAATAGCATGCAGTCAGCTTAAAAAACTTTACTTCAGAAAAGGGCTCAGCTAGGGGCACACTCCTTCAATCAGGATGTTGCAGAAAGATCTAAATCTACTTCCATATGTGTATGGATAAGATGAATTGAAGGCCCATGATTGAAGGGATAAATGGAGATAGAAGGGAGAGATACAGGAAAATTTAGATTCAAACCATTTATTGCTTTTACTTCTTTTGCAGTCTGTAACAGGTGTAGAATCTTCAGATGATCACAATAGTTACTGGCAAGTTATAGGCAAGACCGGCAAACAATGTGAAAGAGGGTAGGTACATGTACTGGCAAGTTATAGGCAAGACAGGCAAACAATGTGAAAGAGGGTAGGTACATGTACGGGCAAGTTATAGGCAAGACCGGCAAACAATGTGAAAGAGGGTGGGTACATGTATTGGCAAACAATGTGAAAGAGGGTAGGTACATGTACTGGCAAGTTATAGGCAAGACAGGCAAACAATGTGAAAGAGGGTAGGTACATGTACATAAAGGAAGTAAACAATTTTCACAAGCATGACAAGCCATATACTGTTCATTTTTGTGGTGTTAAAATTCTGTGGTTTTGTGTCTGTATAAGATTTCATTTCATGGATAAATTATCTCCACAAAATATAAACGAAATTAAATCCTCCACGAAAATTTCTGCTTTTACAGTACAGGTATATATTTTAAGAAATATTTTTTGGGACTGATTTTCAGGCTTGTACATGTTGTATGTCAATGTATGTCAAAAAGATTTGTTCATAAAGACTTGGCTTGTATTTCAATGTAAATGATATACATACATGAAATCCAATGCATTCACATGCTGGATAACCTCTAAAGTGTCACATCTAGATCTTGAACTGACCAGTCCATTTCTTCATTGTCTGTAACCATTTCTTTACTAAAATCCTCATGATCTTGTTTAGTCTAGCACATCTATGATTAGCTGCAGAAATGTATCCCATGAGAGGTATGCAAAGTGTTAAATGGCTACAATTCAGTTGCTAATCAAATATTAATCATTTCAATTTACCGTTTTTTTTTAAATTTTAGGATTGATATGAACAACTAGACTTTAAATTTTTTTAAATTTCAGTCAGCCAATCAAATGTGGACAGACCATTAGATTGTTACATCTGAATACCAACAGGAATTTACACAGTCACCATTTCCAGTCACCATTGTCCAGAAATTTAGAAGTAACAGCCTTTGGAGAAAATGGAGTAGGAGATGAAGGTCAGTTTATAATACAGTAAAACCTGTAATATATACATGCGTCCATCCATACACCTTTTAAAGCTTTAGAGTTATGCCCCTTAACAAATGAAAAACATGCTGAATTTTTCATTTCTGTCTCTGAATGATTAAAAGAAAACAAATGCACTCTGCAGTACACATTTATATCTCGATAGAATCTTCACCATATAATGAAAAACGAACCTATGTGTTATTTTCTATTTCTTAACCATGTAATGAAAAATGAACCTATGTGTTATTTTCTATTTCAATAATTGGTGGAGGTGGTATCATTTTGTGGGCTCTGCTTATAGTTCTCTAAATAACATGTGATGTTAGATTTATTAACGTATTTACAGGTGATCACTGGGTCATTATATGTTCTGGTAATTACTGGGACAGAAACCAAAAAGTCAGGATTAAAAATGTAGTCACAGAAAAGTAAGTACAGTGCATTTAAATATACCATTGAAAGTTAATTACCATAATTTGTGGTTGAACTAACAGGGTTCTCACTAAGGCAATTCCATAAGTCCTGGATTTATGAATATCTCTCTGAATTCACAATTATCAAACTAAATAGTACAAAGATACATCAAGATTGAAATGTACTACAGACACATGACTCAAAAGACTTTACATTGTTTACTTCAGTTTACATAAATCAGAAGATGTGGTATGAGTGCAAATGAGACAAGTTCAGACAGCAACTCCATCCAAGTCACAATTTGGTTTCTTTTTATGTGTTTAAATTGGTTATTAAAATGTCAACTTCACTTTTCAATTTATAATTCTTGTTGCACATTTCATTTATTTTTTTTATATTTTACAGCTATTTACATGTAACCGGTGACACATTTGGTCGACCAATCCACGGACAGAAAGAGATTTGTGCCTACCCCTCGCCAAGTGAACTTAATTATTGGCAGGCTGCCGAGGGAATCTTTATCAAGCCGACAGAATCTGCAGTCCCAACAGTCAGAACACCTGGACATGATGAATTCTGATTTCACCTTTATTAGATGACTTTATCAATTTATTATTTTTGGTTACTGCAAATTCAGATATTATTGTGATGTTTTTATCGATAGAAAAAATGCATAATGATAAAATCTAACAGTCTGAACGTCAGAAGTAATTTTCCTTCTTACAAGTTTTGCAATTGCATTTATAAGATCTCACACTTTTTAGTAGTTATATGTGATTAGTAATTATAAATGCACACATTAATTTCTGAGTTTACAGTATTTTTAAGGTTTTGTGGATACTTTAAATTCAAAAGTCTCAGATTTTTACTTGATGTTCATTCCAATCTTCATTTAATATTTACTGTATTAAAGTTTCATTGCTTCTTCTCATATTTCCTGAATGTTTGGTCCTGTTAAAAAAGTAATATCCCCCACATGGCTTTTGTCAACTGACCTGCAAAGAAGCAGTGGTCAGTTGAATGTTGGTCAGACAGATTTACATGACTTTCTCAAAAGGTCAAATAGCAAGAATGGAATAAAAAAAATATGTAGAAAATTTACAGAGAGAACTGACATTTTAACTTCATGTTATAGATGTACTAGAAAAATTTGATTAAGGGGATGTAACTCATGTAAAAAGTGTGAATGGTTGTATAATTGGAGCCAAGTACATTGCATTTGAACAATATGGGTACAACTTCAGGCCCATAGCCAGGAATTTCCAAAGGGGGGTTCGTTGGACTCACAAACTTGACTTTAACAGTCACAATTCGAACAGAACATTGACTTTAACAGTGCTTATTTGTTTTCAAGGGGGGGGAGGGGGGGGGGGTTGTCCAAACCACCCGAACCCCCCTGGCTACAGGTATGAACTTTTTAATACTTGTTTGATTAAACTTTATAATTTTGATAAATTATGTTTCTTTAATTTTAAAACTTTGGTACAAACTTTGCATATGAGCTCTATTGGATAGAAATTGACCTTTTATCCCCCAAAAAAAGTACTAGTAATGGCAAAATTGTGAAAATATAATGCTCCTGAACATTAGTTGATTTACAATATTTCATACTGCAATGTGTTGTCTTGCTTGTCTAATTACCAGAGAGGGATATTATATTTGTATGGGATATATTTGTATTTGAATGTTTTTTTACCATATTTTTTAATGTAAATCATATGCTTAACATGTTGTAGTGCAAAATCAAATGTGGGAATTCTTAGAATCTATTGTCAGATTAAAACATGATTGAATCTATAAATGAATGGACATATAATGTTGTATTGTTTGTTAGAGTTTCAATTGAAGAAAACCATTCGTGAAACAAAAAAATGTTTCAATTTTACTGTCTAAAATTTGGTAGTATTTTTTTAGAATATAAATACTCTGTCATGTTTTTGTTAAGAGAATTCTTTTGAACAAGTTCAAATGAGGGTATGAATGAATAGGTTATTGTGTGTCAGATTGTATGTGTCTTACTTATAAATTATACTAATAATTTAAATAAACTATTTTATATATAAACTTGCTTTTCATATGCTTAATAATTTTGGTTTGAATACAGACACCATCATGAGTTGGTTGACTGTTATGGAATGACCATTTCACATATATTCACAGATTTAAATAGTCAAAGTTTTTGTAGAAGCTGCATTCAGGGTTTCTGTACATTTCATTTGTTTTCTCTGGAAATTTCATTTTACTGCCTCAATTGTCTTGTGCTCACTTGGTCTTTAGTTTTCTATGTTGTGTCTTGTGTACTATCATTTGTCTGTTTTGTCTGGGGTTTTTTAGCCATGGCATTGCCAGTTTATTTTCTGTTTGACTGTCCCTCTTTAAGAGTATAGGAGGTAACAGGTTAGATCCTTAGATGTGTAAAACCAAAGACTTTAAAATCAGAATTTGCTTCTGATTCTATTAGAGGATATTTGTGAGCTATCACTCATGCCTGTGCCCCCATATATTCACTGAGCTAACAAAATCTCACCAAATTCCTAAGTTCAATCACTAATAACTCCTACAAAAGTCAACTAATACAAATTTCTTGTGTATATGCACATCTACATCTTATGTCCTTATTAACTTCAAAGTTTAATGAAATTCTGTTGTGTGGTTTTAATGGAGTTGTGACAACTAACTGTAGCAGTAGTATATTTAGGCTGATATGCTATGTTCAAAGGGGTATAACTTGTAAATGAAAAATAATTCATAAATCCTGTCGAGATGCACATCTTCATAGTATGTCTTTATTATCAAAAAGTTCCATGAAATTCTGGTGTCTTGTTACAGAGGAGTTGCAATGACAAGACCTGGACCAGTAAATGGGGTAAAAACTTTAAAGCCTACATAGCCTATGCCACTTTTTTTGTGTGTGGTATATTTAGCATGTGGCATTAAGGAGAAAGGGGCAAATACAGATGGACTTGAAGACAGAATAATATGTGCCAGACAGGGTGACATGTCAAAAATCTGGCTTAGCAAATGCATGTTGATCTAGTACAAAGCAGGATTCACACATATATCGCATTAATAATATCCTGTATAAAGAACTATCCCTTCAGCTTCAAATCAGACAATCCAGGAAAGGGAGACAACTCTGAAACTTCTGCTTAGTTTTTGCAAGTAGGGAAGGGAAAAGCATAATCCTTCTGATCTAGCGTGTTCATAAGCAAATTTGTGTGAAATTTAATTACTTTTCAATATTCAAACAATAAAATGACTAAAACCTTGGCATGCATACAAAGAATTAGAAAACAGCTTGTAAGAATTTTAATTCATAATCAACAGACATCTTTATACAACAACACAAACAGTTAACAATATAAGGGTAACAGGTACAAAATTCATTGTACAATAATATGTAAGTTAAGATTCTACAATTTACATAAATGCTAATAAAACTTAGCTCAAAAGCTGGGTTAAACAATACAAAATGCAGAAATTCTTACTTAATGTGTTATGGAAATATTTAGAAAAGCTGTCTTATTAAACAAGACAGCGTGCAGATATTCATATTGAATGTGTTACAGAAATACTTCTACCTGAACTGGCATGACTGTTACGAGGTAGATTATAGGGTGCTTTGTACGAGGACAGATTGTATTAGTTTGAAACAGTAAAAGTTAATTTTTGTATTTCCAAAAGTTAATAACATTGGAAGCTAGCTAATTAAAAAAATTAAAATTGCAGACTAGCATGTTCATTATGTTAGTGAAAAAATAATTACTTGATAGTATTTCAAGATACCAGATAAAACATATTATAGTATATAAGATGAATAAATTATATTTAGTATAAACAATAAATTTAGAAATTAAGGTGGTACCTAACACTACAGGGAGATAACGCTGTAAAATCAGCTAAACGTTTTAATTATGTTGTGTTGTAAAGGGAATATTAAGCTTCTCAATGATCAAAATTGGTGTTTGTCAAACTGCTATATAACCAGTGTAATTTTCTGGCAAAACGGTTGGTTCAAAATTAGTGATTCTTTTTATATTATTGTTAAAGGATCAAAGTAAATACTTTGTCAAAATTTTATGAAAATTAAACGAGCCAAATTAATTTTAGTGAAAGTGTTAGGTACCACCTTAAGACAGCCATGCCAGATCAGATGAAAATATAAGAATAATTAGTGAATTCACTGCTTTAACTCGTTACATAAATTTGTTTTGCTATCACTCATTATAATATATTTCTTAATTATCATATTCTATATTCAAGACTTAAAACTCAAAACTTTATAGAGATATAAACATTTTTTGTCAAATTCAGATGGTCATATGTATAACAAAATTTTGTGTTAGACTAAAAGAATTTGTAAAATGCAATTCTTATTTTATCCAAAATTGCATGTTTGAAATTTTTACAGTACAATTGTATGCTTGGAATGACGAACATTTTAATATTATTTCCTAAAACTACAAAAAAACAAAATTGCATGTATAATACAGTGGAACACAAAGTATCTTAGCACTATTGTACTGGGCCTCTACTCCTCCCAATCCCCCCAAATAAAAATCATAAATGCATGAACATTTAACCCTTTCCCTCCTTGGATTTTATTTTTACATGATTGATTCGCATAGAATTTTTTCAATATTTTTTTTTATTAGGTTTAAAGTATAAATGCATTGTGAAAACGAATGTTTAATCAATGAAATTCCAGTCAGATATTCACATGAATATGCTTTTTATATTAGATACAAATATTATTAAGTCTGATACAGATTTTTCGTTGGCAAAACATTTCTACTGAGGCACTACACAGGCGTCAAAAGGCGTCATTATGGAGTAAAGGGCTAGCATCGAAAGGCATCATTATGGAGGAAAGGGATAACAGTAATATATATACAATATTTCAATAATGAAATTAAATGGAGCTTGCTGCCTTTTGTTCATAAATAAATGCACCCAAACATTATGAATATAAATGTGTAAAGATGAAAATGTGAAGAAAAGTGAGAAAAAACAAACAAATAACAAATTGACGGTACAATGTTAATCTCATGTATTATGGCAGGCCTCTTACAACATGATCATACAATAAATATACAATTTCAGGCTCTGTGATGTGAAAATACATTAATACTAAAAAATAACAATTTATCAAATCAAAACTGATTATGCAGATCAGACACAATGTACATATTACAAAATATTGAAAATTTGAAACTGTTGTAATGCTTGTAGAAATAAAAATAGCACTATTTAAATAATAATGATCTGTAAGGAGATGTGGTATGATTACCAATGAGACAACAGTTACAATTAAACAGAGTCAAAAATGACCTGGATTTTAGCAATGTAATACATGTATAAATATTATATAAAAACATCTTGTACATCAATGATCCAAATAGTTTTCGATTCTCCCTGTAACTAGTCCAACTTGCTTGTCTATTGAATTTAATACAAGGTTCTGTATCTTTTTAAATTTCTATTCCATAGTGATAACAAACATGACAATATACAATATAGTATAAAATTCTTTTTTTCTGCTGACATTTTAAATCACAATTTGTCAAATTACCACCCCAAAAAGTAAATAAATCCTCTTTACCTTAGGAGGGGGTCTCACAGGTATGCTTATTTCCCAATTCTCACCTTTTTTTTTATTCATACCCTGGTATGTCCCATATCACACTTTTTACCACCTATATCCAACATACCCACTGTTTCCAAATTTCAAATCCCAACCTTGTTTACCCCCTATACATGTATTTCACATCCCAGTTTTCTACCCCATATATCTAACATCCTGAAATATGTGTCATTCCCCTAACTTTACACTGCAAGCATAGGCATTCCTACACAAGTTTGTATATGATTATCTCTATATCTCCTTATAACATAATTAATATTGTATCATCTATGATAAGCGGCCAACCTTCTTATTTTGACCAGATTATTCTGTAACATGTGTAAGTTTTTTGTATCATCATGAATAGCAGCGAACCTTCCTACTTTGACAATTTAATTTATAACACATGTAGTATTACTGTATCATCTATGATAAACAGCCATTCTTCATACTTTGACCAGATCAATTTAGAACAAGTGTAGTGTTATTGTATTATCTATGATAAGCAGTCATCTTTCCTACTTTGACGAGGTTGTTCTGTATATTTGTAATGTTATTGTATCATCAATGATTAGTGGCCATCCTTTATACTTTGAGGAAATTGTTCTGTACATGTGTAGTGATATCTTATCATCTATGATAAGTGGCCATTCTTCATTCTTTAATGTGATTGTTTTGTACATGTGTAGTAATATCATATTATCTATGATTAGCAGCCATCCTGCTAACTTTAACGAGACTGTTTTGTACATGTGTAGTAATATCGTATCATCTATGATAAGCGGCCATCCTGCTAACTTTGACGAGATCGTTCTGTAACATGTGTAGTGATTTCTTGATTGATGGCAGGTCTGATAATATGTCGGACGGTTGATCTTCAGTATCAGTACTTTCCAAAGCTGAAAGTAGAAAAAAGTATAATATACAATGTAACTATATATACCATCAATATTTTTTTAAAACTTTTTCTCCTTTTTTTCTTTGATTAGGCATTACATTTTTAAATTATATGTCAAAAACAGTCAGTTTGGTTTCAATTTTTCCAAATAAGTTGAATCACATTGCCGATTCATTATTGAATTGCAAGACATTAAGTTGACCTTAGAAGGCATTTATGTATATTATTAATCAGATTTGCATATTTAAGTCTACAGGCCATTTCATGGTTATGCAGCCATATTGAAAAGCGGGTAGATTTTATTGACGGAGGTGGGAATAGTAAGAAATAAGGGAAATCCTATGTATGTTTACAAGCAACTTTTCTGTTTCAATGTTGTTTACCCATATATTTCAAAGAATTTTCACCTCTACAATGAAAATCTACCCCGTTTCAAAAGGGCAGCATTAACTGTGAAAAGGCCTATTATATAATTAGCTTAAAATAAATTTGGCAGTTAATGCCACTTTAATAGTGGAAGTTATGCAACCTAAAAATATCAAAAATATCAATCAAATACTTTAAAATTTGCTATTATTATGCTTTTTACATGCTGTTCTTCACTTTTTCATATGTTTTTTCAGCACCTGAGTATCCCAAGATCCTGCTTAACAGACACATTTTTCTGGTCCCAAAATTCACCTATCCTTGCAGAAAATACCTGAGTATTTGGATAGCCTGCTTAATACAACAGGTTTTTTTCTGGTTCCCCAGTGTGTCAGTTGGTGTTTTTCCCATATTTTTTACCTGAAACTTGTTCCTCTATCAAGTCAAGCCTTTCATCTAACACAGACTGCATCTTTATAATGTGATGTAACAGATTCTTCTCACAGTTCACGTACGGATCCACATTTTCAACGTTAACATTTTCTTCGACCTGTAACAGATAAATAGTACATATTTCAAGATTTTCAGACAAAAGCAACTGAGGTAACAATATCCACAAAAAGGTTTCATGTTTAAACATTCAAAATCCTAAAAATCTGATTAATTTCAGATATATTTGCTTACATCCATGTCATGTAGATTTGTCTCATTGTTGAAGGTTGTACAGTGATATTGCTTACATTTATGTCATTTAGACTTTGGTTGGTATTTGTCTCATTGTAGAAGGATGTCATTTTTATGCATTTCATTGCTGATGTGTTTACACAAGAAGAAAAAACAAAATTGACAAAGTAGCAATAATTATAAATGTGTCTGGCTTCTTTGAAGACCATTTAGTGGCCTTCAGCTGTTATTTCCTCTTTGGTCGGGGATGTTGTCTCTTTGACATATCCAGGATTTCCATTCTCAATTTTATTCTGGTGTACATTGGCAATCATACCACATCATGTTTTATCATTATACTGTGGATTAATTTATTTTCGTGGGTATCAATTTTCAAGGATTTTCGGAAAATTTCCATATTTGTGGGTATTTGATTTCACAGTTTTATCAATCTGTATACAGTCTTTTGAAAATATGATATTCGTTGAACATTTGAATTCATGGTTCATCTGTACCAACGAAACCCACGAAAACTTGTATCCAACGAATAATAATGAATCCACAGTAATCATGTTTTGACAAAAAGGCATTAACAAACATTTTGATCTAAAGATGGTTCTTTTGTGATGTCTAGTTTTTACTTGGAAAAAAACAACCATTGGAAGATCATGTATTGGAATAAATGCTTGATATAAGTACTGGATCAACTTTTAAAACTATGTAATCCCTTTAAACTACAAATTTCTACTGACCTCTTCAATTTCCATTTTTTCTTCAATTATCTCCCCTTGAATGCTCTCTTCAGCCATGGAGGCTTCATGATCCTGCATGTTTTGATGAGCAATGGCCTCTGGTGCAGACAATGTAGATTCACTATCAGCATTCACTGAACTTTCACCTGAACTGTCCTTTCCAGCCTCCTCCTCACTTTGAGCTCCATGGTCCATAGAATCATGAATCAAATTTTCATCGTCATGCTTGTCGCCATGCTTGTTGCCATGCTTATCACCTCTGACCTCAGCACTTTTATCCCTTGGACAGCCAGGCTTTATAGAGTTTTCTGATGTTTTGCCTCGTTCAGAGTTCATCATTGCAGCACTTTCTAAATGATCCAGATTTTCACATTTTTCATCATCCATTTCCATGGTAACACTTTCATGTTCGTCTGCTATTATGTCTTCAGGCTCTTCATCCCAGTTTTTCTTCCATAATTTATATTCTGGATGATTTTTGTCTCTACAAATATTAAGATTTTTTAATCTTTATCACAAGTAAATAAAGATACAAAATTAAATTATTCAAACTTTTATTTTATTATGAAGAAATAAATCCACATAATAACGGGTATAAATCATCCAGAGGTCGAGAAGTTAGAAATCACTTAGTATTATCCATTTAACACCATGTATCACACTTTTGGTGTTAAGCATCTCTACTCTATACTCTCAAGTCAGTATTTTTATTTCACACCATGTATCACACTTCTGGTGTTAAGCATCTCTACTCTATTCTCTCAAGCCAGTATTTCTATTTCACACCATTCACACCATGCATGTATTACACTTCTGGTGTTAAGCATCTCTACTCTATTCTCTCAAGCCAGTATTTCTATTTCACACCATTCACACCATGCATGTATTACACTACTAATGTTAAGCATGTTAAGTGTGTCATACTTACTCCAAAGCCAGTATTTTCTGTTTCACACCATGCATCACACTACTGATGTTAAGCGTGTCAGCTACGAGGCTGTGAGTTGCCTGATTTGTCCGGCACTTATTGTCATCTCTCATCTTATGTGGTAAAAAGTTAAACTGAGCCAACTCTCCTGTCTTTAACCAATCCTGATCATGGATATACCTACAACTGTCTCTCACAGCTGGAATATAGAAATAAATACTTATTTGACCAAAAACTTGGATTCATTTATTTTCATTTGTACATGTACCATATTTTGGTGAACTGAGGAAGACTTTCTTTTTTGTAGATATTTAATTTTGTGGTTTTGTCAAATTGTGCATACAAACCTTAACAGAATTTATCATTCATTGAACATCTAAATTTTTGGTTCCCTTGTACCCATGAAACAAAGAAAATTGATATCCCAGGGATAATAATGAATCCTGTGTAACACCATTAAAGTTGAAAGAACATGCCAATTATCATTGAAGGGGGATAGGACCTTTATGGGGACTCCAGGATTGGGTGTTTTTAAGCTCGGGATTTCAGAATTGACTCTTTTCGGGATCCGGGAATCCTTTTTTTCGGATTTCTGGACGTCTGGATTTACTTTATTTAAATTTCGGGACCTCTGGATTTTGTTTTTTTAAGTCCGGGATTTCGGGATCAGGACCCCTCCTATCCCCCCTCATCATTGAATAGGTTCATTTTTATGACCTCTTTGTCCTTCCAGTGCTCTCCTTTTATATTTCACATAGGAGTTTGGAAAAAAACTAATTCTTAAATTTATAGTTTTGCTGTTTATTCAAGATTAAAAGGTATCACTTTGAGTTGCAACAAAAATAATAAATTATTGTCAGTGATTTTCCGCATGAAAAGAAATTGAAAGAAAGGGGTCATGGCGGCATCCCTCCAGAAGCTGAACAGTTAATGTTTAACAGATACTGAATTACTTCCCTTGTTATACTTTTAACAATTTCTAAACAAGGCACCAGTCTATAGACTTACCAGGTGGATCTTTACACACAAAACAAATGTATTTTCTAGGTAATGTCTCCTCTGTTAAATCAAAGCACAGAGCATGCTGCCAGCACAGGCATACTTCACACTAAAATATAAAGCAAACATTATCATCACAACATAAATGGATTTGTTGAAAACAACTAAAGCCTTCTAATAATTGATTACAGTCTTACTATTACATAATGCAATACCTAAATATTAGATATAGACCCGTAGGTCAGGTGGCCTTCTGCTGTGTTTATTTTTTTATTCTTTGGTCGGGTTGTTTTGTCATTTTGACACATTCTCCATTTCCATTCTCAGTTTAATGGCATAGAATCAAGCCACTCATTGTTTGTTAGAAAGGCAGTAGGGTAACATTTAAGTGTTGCTTTTTTTTTTGTATTGTTGGTTTGATAGTTCATTCATACACACAAACAAACGTCATTTATATATTTCCGAGTTTAGTATGACTCCATTATCACTAAACTAGTACACTTTGTTTGAAGGCCAGCTGAAGCATGCCTATTGGTACTAGATTTTGCTGTTTTGAAGACCCATTTGGGTGGCCTTTGGGTGTTTTCTGTTCTTTGGTCAGGTTGTTGTCTTTTCGACATATTTCCTATTACCATTCTCAATTATATCATTAGTTATCCTCACTTCAGCAGAGTTTAAGGCAATAGTTTATTTATATCTAAGTTTACCTGAATCATCAAGCCATTTTCTTCATTGACCATACAAATACAATTAACCACCTCATCCTTGCTTAATTCATCCTCTGTTTCAATGGACTCGTCCATTACCATGGCAGCAACTTCCTGTTTAGGTTCTGTTTCAACAATGGCCTCTTCTCTATGTTCTGCCTTATGCATGTCTAAAATTATAACAAAATTTGTATGTTGTATAAATAAATCGGGTGTCAAACAGCAATCTGTTATATTTATTGATTTGCCCTTTAGTTAAGTAGCAAAAAAAAAAAAAGAAAGCTTAAGATCAATACTGTTTCTCCCCTCGTTTATCTCTATCATCCTGTTTAGGTTCTGTTTCAACAATGGCCTCCTCTCTATGTTCTGCTTTATGCATGTCTAAAATAACTACAAATTTGTAAGAGATATGTGTTTTGTTAGTTTTTGCAGTATTCATTCAAACCCTTAGTCAATAAAGGGGTCGGTAGTTAATTGCCTTTTTTCAAAACTTGTAAATCCAAACAAAGACAAATTGAAGAAATCACATGTTTTAAAAATTGAGAGAGACCAGGCATTTCAATATCAATTTCTACAGGACCAAGAATCTGTATGCCATTAATAGAAAATAAAAGGCAGGACAGCTATGACACATAAATTTTTATAACTATTCTACCATAACATCTTTTTTGACATGGGTATAAATACAAACCATCTACATCAACCTCCTCATGTTCTTGGTTGATTGTTTGTAGAGCACTGTCAGCTGACATGTGTCTTTTCTTTATATCAACCTGTGATGTATCGGAGTCAGTGGAACCTATAAAATAAAGTGCTATGATATAACCCAAATATGTCAGTTCATATATTTGTACATGTACTCAGTCATGATAATTACAGGTACCTATATTTCAGTGTTAAAAACCTTTTGTAAATTTAGTAGCTAATCTGTGCTACTTCTTGTTTATGGGGATGGTGCCTTAGGAAAGACTTGAAACAATTGTTTAAATCTTTCCAAAATTAATATGGCCTATCAAAAATTACAAATCGTTAAAAAGGGTCAACCTATAAATATTGAATATGACATTTATGTCACAAAGGAACTTAGGCAAATCATTTCCAGACAGACAATGTCATACTTACAAATACTTGATGTTTTCCGTCTTTTGCGTATAAGACTTGGCCGTATAAAGTCCATATGATAATACTTGATGTGAGAATCAAGGAGTTGTTCCTTACGGAATCCTTTGTTACATCCTTCAAACATACACTTAAAATGATTGTGGTCCTGCTCCACGACAAAACCTTTTGGTGGTAGTCCTATAGTAGGAGGAGTATACATCACAGCAGCTACAAAATACATCAATTTATTTAAAATGGTATTAGTCCTGTGCAAACTGATATCTCAGGTAGATTTGTTTTTATATTTTCATACACCCAGCAGTGTTTGTGATACCATTTTCATTATGATATTGAATTCGTTTGAATTGTCAATTAACATTCAGTCACTTTTCATTTAAGTGGCTTATCAAAATTTCAATAGAATATTACTAAAATTAATATTCAAATGTAAGAACTACATTATCTAGGAGTAGTTCACAAGTCTTTAAAGTAGTCAGTTTGGCTACTTCTGATTACTTCTGACAAACAAAAACATGACATTACACAGTATTTGTTACCTCTATCTTCGGCTGTAGATGATCGACTCCTACGTCTGGCTCTAGCCATGTGATCCTCTGACTGAGATTCACTGCTGGTCTCTGAAATTGCTGGGGATAAAATTCTCTTCTTATTCTTCTTTTCAGCTATAAAAAACAAGGAGATTTTTTATAAATCAAATAGTTTTTAGATACAGTAACAATGTTTTAAATATTTGTTTTTTTCATTTTTTGAACCACATCATGATGGTACAGATGTTATTTGTATTTTTATTTAATTTAGCTTCTGTGGTAACAAGGGACACAACTCAGTTGGGACAACATCCCTAATCCGCCTTGAAACGAGGAACTCAAAAGTCATGTGTAAACAAAAATTCTCTGTGTAGTGATATTTGACACTTTTCTATGATAAACAAGTGACTGAGCTTAACCATTTGAGTTTATTTAGAAAGTAGGGGAACACAGAATAAATGTGTAAAATCTATGGAGCTATTAAATGTGTTCAAAGTATTAAATTTTCAAAGAACTTATTGTGTTAAAAATTGGATTATTTACCATGGGGAGCCGCATCACAAAAGGATACTCGGGGTGTGCTAATTTACGGAAAAAGTAATCTCATTTTGTACCCCGAAAATTTAACCACATATGTCAAAATGTCTCAGCTTCTTAACGATCCATCACACATATCAAAGTTAACGATATGGACTGAGCAACAGAAGAAAAAGTTACTATTACGGCCTATGGAGAAACTAATGCGCATCTGTACCCAGTTAATGAAACTGGGAAATTTACTAATAAAGCTTCTGTAGTTTAATGGAACACACCTAAGGGACGAAATCAAAAGATCGATGTAGGATGTAAAACTTAAATCAAATAGTTTGGGGGTGAGGGGTTAACATTGCTGCAAGTTTTGTTAATTTAAAATTGATTTTACATATATCCCTAAAGGTAATCATTTTTTCCCAAATTAAGTTAGGAGAGGGGTAGGGGGTCAGTGAAAAAACTATGTAAATTAAGTTTTTTATCCTACATTGAACTTTTGATGTTGTCCCTAACTTCATGATACAAATTCAACTGTGAAAATTTTTAATTAAGCCACTGTGGTTACAAGGGACACAACTCACTACAAGATACAGATGTAACTGTGCAAGTTCAAATTCAGCTTTATTTTTACAAGGGACACAACTCACTTCCGTATTCACATGTTGCTTGGAAAGTAATTTTAGTCTCTATAGTAAAAAGGGACATAACTCACCTGATATTAATGTAACTGGAGATAATGATGAGGGTGTTGATGGGAAGTGTCCAGCCAAACTTGTGATTTTAGATGACGATGCTATAGGAATGTTAGGAGTAGAAGATATACCGGGAACACTAGGTGAAGAAATGGGTGTTCCCACAGGTAAATTCTGCCTTGCCAGTACCTGCAAAAAAATATGTGTAGATTAAAATTTTGAAGTTTGAAGTTTCTCATAATACTACGTCTATTTACCTTGTTTACAGGTGCAAAAGAAATAAGAGATTTGTAAAGAAGCTTTTGATTTTGATACGTATCAGTTGACATTAATATTGAATCTTAAGGGCGCCCTCTACAACTATATAACAAACATGGTGGACATCAACAGTTTTAGTTGGTATGGTCTCTTTAACCCTGGTTTTACGAATAACATCTTATTATAATTTACCCCACATCTAAGCATGTTTTAGTTAGTCGGGTCTCTTAACCCCATGTTTTATGAGGAACTTCTATTTATGATTTACCCCTCGTTTAACGGGTGACTTCTTTGGCTTAGGTTTAGGTCGCCGTCTGCTGACAAATAATGACCCTGATATAAACATCCTTTGTCTTTTCTTGGCCATAGCTTTTCTCCTGGTTTCAGGATTTCTTTCTCTCTTAGCTCTTTTAGCCACTGGTCCTTCTGCCAAAGGAACAACAGGAGCAGCTTCAATTTCAAATCCAGAGGGTGCAGCTAAAAGGAAGAATATTAAAAAAAAATCAATTTCATTCACTAATTACATGTATAATGCAGGAGTTGGTTTCACAAAAAAACTTACGACTATGATTGGTTGTAAATCATGAACAATCCAGTATACTATCATTTTCAGTATATATTCTCCCTAGCCCTCATCCAAAGAGATAAATCTGTCAAACCAAAACTTTCAAAGCACTTCATCAAAAATAAAAATGTAGAGGCCAATTAAGAAATAAAACAAAAAGTAAAGCAATTATTTTTCTCAATTACAGCAAATATATTTAGCAATATCTAATTTTTTATCAATCATTTAATTGCAAATTATGAATAACCATGTATAACTCATTTCACAAGCTTTATGTGAATGACAACAATTGCTAGATTTGGAAACTTAATCAAACAACAGAGCATTTGTCATTTCAGAGACTTTTATATCTGACTATGTTGTCATGGTTGTATGTGCTTTATGTATTGCTGAAGGTCGTACAGTCATCTATATATGTTAATTGTGTGTGTCATTTGGTTTCTGGTACACATGGTACACATGGTACATGTGGAAATTTGTCTCATTGGCAATCATACCACATCTTCTTTTTTTATATAAGTCTGTTTCCTGTCTCCTGACATAATAAAAGGGGGCAGGGATTTTTTTGAATTTTTTTTAAATTAATTTGCTTTTTTCAAAATCTTGAAAATAATCATCTTTCACACAAGTCGATTCTACAGAAAACAATCATGTATAAATTGTTGCCTAAGCATACATAATTTCTGCAGAGTGCTTTTTCTCTCTTTTTTATGCCATTAGAATATTTATACAAAAATGTAACAATTTGAGCTTTAATATAAATGTACTTTAAAAACGTCATCCAGAATAATAACATATCCTGGAATTTTAATTTCAAAATGTCAATTTTCTGTAAGGATACAACAATACTATGCATGTAGTAATATAAAGGCAAAATCTTGATTGATTGATTGATTGATTGTTGGTTGCTTAAAATCCAGTGTAGAAAAATCTTGAATAAAATACAACTATACAAAGAACAATAGGAAAACTCTTGAATAAAATACAACTATACAAAGAACAATAGGAAAACTCTTGAATATCATACTACTATCTATCCACAGTACAATAGGCAAGCAATTTACGAACAATAAAGAATCGGCGGCAAGCATTTTACGAATAATAAAGAATCAGAGTAAAGTGTATTAAAAATTCTTCCTTAGGTTACCTTCCTCACTTTGATAACACCTCTTTTTCCTTCCTTTAAAAAGTAAAAGAAGAAATAAGGAACAAAAAGATTATTTATTTTAAGTCAGAAATATCTCCCCAGAAGTTAGAAATTAATAAAAGCGTTGACTTTGTAATTGCAGCTTTGCATCAGACAGGCTTATTATTTGTAAGATACTACATTAAAACAGAAACTGTAGTCTTGCACTACTATCGGATTAATCTTCAAAAACATAAATTAAGGAAACTTAACAACTCGTGAGTATACTGGTGTATTAAAGTGAGAGGATTAAACAACTAAATTGGACAATAGAACTAACAGAGTTATTGCTTTGCTCATTGTTGAAGGCCGTACAGTGACCTATAGTTTGTAATTTTTGTGTCATCCTTTTGTGGAAAGTTGTCTCATTGGCAATAATACCACTTCTTTTTTTTTTAAATAAATAAACATACATGTGGTCATTGAAAATTAAGTTGAAGTCTGGTAAATTTTAATCTGAACCCATCAGAATTTTCAAAACTGTAACATTCCCATTTCCCAGAGTGCATCACAATTTCTTTTTTAAGGATCAATACCCTTTGTTAATCTAAATCCTTTTTTGTATGTGTACCTTTTAGAAGGTTAACTTTCTGGTAGTAAGACCGGTCACAGCCAGGCTGGGAAACTGGACATGCTGGATAGGCAACTGTTCACATTAAACCTGTATCAATACAGTGTGTTAAATGTCTATCTTTACATGGTGGTGCTCCTAATAAAAGGAGGAAGATACAGATTAACAAACATACCTTCACTTTCTGTCAGAGGTTCTATTTTAAAGTCTCCAATGTCTGTTGGTAGTGGTTTTTCTTCGCCCTCCATTGACAGTCTGTGTTTACCATCTTCACTTTCTGTTGAAAGTCTCTTCCTGCCCTCTTCATTGTCTGTTGATGATCGCTTTCTCGTATCTTTGGGCAACACATGGACTATTTCTATTTTCTGACAAACAAATAAAAATTGTACTTAATGACTGCCTATTCACAAGTGAGAGGTTTAGCTAGCTATGTAACCAGGTTTAATCTACCGTTTTCAACATAAGAAAATTTCTTCACCAAGTCAGGAATTTGATAGTTGTTATGTGTTTGAGCTTTTGATATTGTCATTTGCTTTCCTTTTTTAATTTTCCTCAGAGTTCAGTATTTTTTGTGGTTTTATTTGTTTCCTTATTATTCCAGGGATACCAATTTAAGTGGGTACATGTATGTTAACCATGAATTCAAATGCTCAACACATTACAATTATCTTTAGGATTATGTGCCAACTTTGGTAAAACCATGCTATCAATTATCCAAGAAAATTTGTACCCATGAAAATAAATGAATTCACACTATTAGGTTTGCTTTTTACAAAAATATGTAATATAAATCTATCTTTTAATATCAGATACGCAAAAAACATGTTAAGACATTGTTTGCCATGCAAGTTTTAAAAAAATTAAAATTAAATTCTCCAGTGCAATTGTTCATACATTTAACAGCTGATTCTGGATTAATGTTAATTCCTTTCTGTTGCCTGGATAAAGTAAACATTTCTTTATTCTAAATGTAATAATTGTGTTAAAACTTTTTAACCTAGTGAGAACATAGCGCAAACTTTTTCCTAAATACTGATATCAAATCATTTTTTTTATTTTTTTTATTTCCAGATCAGGATCTGAAAAAAAAAATTGGGTTTAAAATAAAACAATGAAGATGGCAGCCTTAATTACAAATGCTCTTAGAAACCAGGTGAACAAATACCAATGCCCTACAGACCAGGTGAGCAAATACCAATGCCCTACAGACCAGGTGAGCAAATACCAATGCCCTACAGACCAGGTGAGCAAATACCAATGCCCTACAGACCAGGTGAGCAAATACCAATGCCCTACAGACCAGGTGAGCAAATACCAAAACCCTACAGACCAGGTGAGCAAATACCAATACCCCTACAGACCAGGTGAATAAATACCAATACTCTTACAGACCAGGTGAGCAAACAGTACTGCATCTCTTTCTCTTACCTGTTGTTTCAGCTCAGGTGGCATTGGCTTTACGTTCATCCCTTGTACAATTTTCTTGAAACCATCGTAGAAAATAACCTCAAAGGTATCTATAACAAGATTTAAGTACATTTAACATTGAAACATCATACTATTGTCCTTAAAAAAAAACATCTTATAATGAAAATAAAGCAGATACACCCCATATATCGCTAATGTTATTCAAATTGCATAGAATGAGATTAAAATCTAGATGTTCCATTAATCATTACAGTGATATTGCCAATCCTCAATTTCTTAAACTTTTTTCACAACGTTTTCTATAGTATTGAAATATGACTATTACCTTCAGCTGGTATGGCTGTTATTTTTGCTGGATACATTTTACAATCTGTCCATCTAGCATACACCTGATCTCCAACTTTAAATTCCTGAAATTAATTCATAACAATGTTGGAAAAATACATATACGAGATTCAAATTTTTCATGGGTATCATCTGTATACATGTAATTGAAAAATGAATTAATAAATTTTCAATAAAATACAAATATCTCATCGTCTTGAACACGAAAACCATGAATGGAAGTATTGTAGTAAATGCAAGTTGCCCAGAATCTAGGAAAATAAGTACTCAAGAAATTACATAAATCCACAGTGTATCCTTTTCATTACATCAACTGATAATGTGCCATATGTTGACCAGGATCTGCTTACCCTTCCGGGGAACCTGAGATCACCCCAGTTTTTTGGTGTAGTTCTTGTTGATTATGATCAGAACTAATTTTTAATGTTGAGTTTTGTGCACTTGCACTCTGTCTGCAGTTTGTCTTTTTTTAAGCCATGAGGTTTATTATTCAGTCATAAGTCTAAATGTCCCTTTCATGCCTTTGGTATCTTTCGAATCTCTTCAGACACGTATTAGTTTAGAAAATGTTCTTGTTAATATTTTCATTATACATGTTATATACATGTTTATTAAACCAAAAATAACATTGATTTTAAAAATCCTACATTATTAAGTGATTTTCTCTTTTCTTTTCTCCCAGAATGCCTTGCTTTAGGTCGTATCTTTTCACTGCTCATGTCCATCCACTGGTCATAGCGTTGATTCCAGCCTTCAAAATGTACAAGTACAGCGATATCATCTTCATCAATTTCTATAATCTTTGCTGGGTACCTGAATTAGATTGTCAGATAGATTTAATTAACAAATCATGAAAATGGTGCATGAATTAAAGTTGATACAGGGTACGTAGATATCAATGAGAAAACAATCAATAACAAAACACCTAACAAACTTTAAAAGAAATATGGTTCTGTGAACCTTCAGTATGTAAAGCCACCAAATTTTTTTTTTTAATATTTATTGTCATAAACATTTCATGCATGGTTTGCAATACAATAAAAAATCATTTTCGAACTAGTTTATTTTTCAAGTTCATTATAAAGGTTAAATCAATATATATTTACATGATATACATATTTGAAATTTATGCCCAAATTACCATTTTTCAATAAAATCCATTGCCTCTATTTTCTCGCCTTTTCTCCATACAATGCCCTGTCTGCTTGGGAACCTCTTATTAAGTGGGGGTACAGACGAGGTGGTTGTTGAGGATGAACTGGAACAGGTACTAGCATTATCATGGAACAGGTCTCCAGTCACAACAGAGCTACGAGGTTCATAACAATGTTTGAGAGGTGGAGTTTTCTCTGAGCTACTTTTATTACTGCTACATTCTGATGAGGCTCTACTGGGAAATTCTTCCATTCTGTTTTTTGTTGTTTTAGATGGTGTAATTGGGTGTGAGGGTGAGCTTGGTACTTCTATTGGGTTTTCAATTTCACCTTCCATGGCTTAAATACACTAAGAAATGAATAAAATCTATACATAATTGTAGAACAATGATTTTAAATAAATCTTAGATTTACAGAGTGACATATCAAAAATAAATACTTTAGCCTACGAACCCAAGACAGCTGACAATGGGTACCAATTTGCTGGGAGTAGCATACATCTTTTGTATTTCTCACTTCAAAACATTGCAAACACAAGTTATCTTTCTTTGTATGTTGCTGAAGTGAAAAAAGTTCTGTTTGACAGAAATTTACAGATTTTTCTTAAGCTCATAATTAACGTGTTGACACAGTTATATAACATCAACTTATCAACATGACCAAAACACAGATTTTATAAACGTCTGAACATTTTGACATTTTTTATCATTTTTATCAGTGTCGGTTTTTCTATATATAATCCCAACTTCCCGTAAAGGTCTGACTAAATACACATATCCCAATATCGTCAGGCGAATACGCTAAGTATACGACTCTGGAGGGAGTTGCATTTCAATGCATTTAAAATAAAAATCGATGTTGATATAAAACATTCTTGATCTGAGATCTTTACCCCAAACCAAAATTTCCCAATCTCCTGAACTGAGTTTCACAGTCCATCACATATATATATTGTTCAAATAACAAAATATATGTAATTATATGGGGACGAAGTCCCCAATTATGGTAGAAAAATCTATAAAAAAAAAATCGGGAAAATTTCCCGAATTTTTCATTCTACTAATGAACTCAAAATCGTTAACTTTTATTTTCAGATCTACTTCCTGTTCAAGTTTCTCCGCATTTGCGCAAATATCTGTCTCATTTGCATGAGACTTTGATTTTTTTTTATATTTATCAGTCTAGTAAAATATAAGATTGGATCTCAATACAAATTCAATTTTAATAATTGTTTGATATGAAAAAACGTTGATGAAAGCGTTCCTTTTGTTTACATCGAATATGACGTCATAAATTACATGACTTAAAGAACATCACAGCTAATTCCCTACCAACAGAACAGGGAATCGGGAACATTACGTACGGTATTTCGGTTTCTTTTATCAACATGATTGAATTAAAAAAAATAATACATACAGACTTTGTCCACAGGGACATAAGTTTATAAGGATTTATTGTTGTAGTAAACGCATCAACCCGAAAGTTTCCGAATGATACGTTGCTTTTGTCAGGAAATATGAATATTCTGACACGAATGCAACTGAAACTGCATAAGGGTTCTGTTAATCCACAAATCAAAATATGCATGTGATAGAAGAAGAATTTTGGAAGAAAATGAGGCTGTTGTAAGGTATATAGTAATTTATTAATATTTTTATTATTTTTTATCTAAGGTAGGGAAGGCAATCCAAGATGGCGACTTAGATCCCTTTAGGTTTTTTCAGTATAAAGATATGGATAGTAAACTGCACATTGCCAGAAAACAAAGAAATAGTGATGGCAACTTTAAATACGTTAATATAGTAATGCAAATAGACAGAAAATAATAAAAAATGAATTAAAAACATTGATTTACAAAATTTTAATCTGCTAACCGAGTCCCTGTGACTTTGTCCCCATTCACAGGTTATGCCTGCCTCATATTAAAAGGAAACTTCTCAAAAAAATAAAAAATTGATATTATGTTTGTTCTGTATAAAAATGCTCAAATTCATTGATATTTAAGTTTTATTCCGCTAGATAAGCGATCACCATCTATTTTAAATTTAGAGTATCAATTCTCTTCGTTCAGCCATTTTGTTTTCTTTCCCGATTTATAACACCGATATGTCTATAAACCACAAAGAAACAAAACTACAGTAACCGATGTAGGCGTAATTGCGTGTCGATATCTTGTCAATCGTACGGTTGTTTTATCCGACTATAACTAACTTGATACGGAACATATTCTTATCTTTTTTTAAATTACTGTGGTCTGTTGTTTTTATACTGTTAATTATATTGGAATTAGGTAGAAAGTCAAAGTTGAAATCATAAATAAATGTTCTGTGAAAATTGTTTTCGAAAATCTTATTTGTTCATAATACTTTAAAGTAATAATTTTTATTCAAATAAATTCTTATCTTCCCTCATCTGATCACCAGCATGACTAAAGGTATTACTTCCAAAGGTATTGTGAGGGGTGTGAGGTGACACGTCCAGGTATTCAAGCGATTTCCTGTCGGGCTTGCAAGTTCATGCATCGGTTCACTTCTGCAGGTATTGATCAGTGTACACGGCCGATAACTTATAAATTTCCATTTTGAATTATCAAATGTATAATATGGACCATAATTTGGTATTCGGCCTTTGGTTTCTTTTTGTATCCTTTTTTATAAGTTCTAAAATTTTAACTTTTATTTTGTGGGTTGTGTTGATGTTAGAATAGTATGAATGGAACAATTGAGTTTTTCGAGAAAAAATTAATAATTTTGATTCACCGTTTACGTGACATGAAACCAAACAGGAAACCAATCTTTATTTTCTTTATTTTGCACAATATAATTCAAAAGGCATAAATAAACACCATTACTAGTGTTACTTGCTTCATGTTAATATTTAAAATCTATTTTCAATGTTATATTAAAAAAAAATTTAAACCTGACAGGAAACCATAAGAAACCGAAAGCATTTTTTTAGTTTTATTTTATTGCAAAATCTGCTTAAAATAATCTGAACAGTATACTTTTTCTTAAAATCCATCTTAAGAGTAACAGTATTATAAAACTCCTAAATATGTGCTTGGTTTGAAAACAATTAGTACAATTTATTCAGAATTTTCCATATTTTCTTCATTGATACAGGATACCATAATCGTTGTATCTTGATGTTTAAGCAAAAAAAATGTATTTATATTTGGTTTTGATATTCCAGTTATATACAATTTATTCCAAATCATTGGCAATGTATACGTAACATTCTTTAAACCCAGTAAAGAAAAAAACTTTTAACTTGGAATTAAAATCTTTAAAATAGGCACAATGTGATACTTGTGACCTGCAGTACACCATCTACATTGTTTCACATTTTAACCTACTTTAGTGGGCTAAAATCAATAAAGTACTTCCTTTCAAGTCATGCATGGTAAAAGTTTACTTCTCTTTTGACAAGTTTATTGCGTTTCTGATAAGTGTTTGCAGAACATAAATAAAAAATATTAATTAAAAACTGTGACAAAGATTCCAACTTTGTACATTCTAAGTGTAACGGTATATTAACATGTATTTGTTATTAAATTATATTTATTCACCTAAAATATCCAGTAATATTTACTGCTGAAGTTAAATCAATCCAACGAGCATTGGTACAATGATAAGAGACGTAATTTCGATTGATTTTTCCAAGGACCTTTCACGTCATTATCGGGAAACGAAGTGTGTTCTAACGTCTGTCAAATATGAAATCGATTTTGTCAAGTCATTGGGCATTTATTTTCACACAGGATCGTATGTAACATTATGCACATAGGAAAAATAACAGACCACCGGCGCAATCTCTTTGACAATTGTATTTTCCTCTTTTAAACAAGACGAAACAAGTCTACAGATTATGTTTGCTAACATCCCGTTGGAAACAAAAACAATGTTTAGACCTAGTATTTCGTACATCCGGCCATAATGGCGTTATCACATGTTAGTCACATGTTTCACGTATGACCGGAAATGGTTAGAACTTAAGAACAAAAACAATTTTAATAAATAACTGGACTTCTGTTTCGTGTGAAATGTAACGCATAACGACAACGTAATTTTCTTACTTAATTATTACGAAGATCAAAACAAGAATGTAAATCATCTCGGATTTACCTGTTTGAACATCTCGCGAGAGTTCATATTTGCATATTGTTTTAAAGAATTCTATTACAACAAAGCAGATTACATCATCTTAAAATTGCGTTACGAAATCGGACACAAAAATCACGCCACTGTCATGACTGTTCTTACATCTGCTACATAAATACTTATAGTTCTCAGCATTTTCTTCTCACTATTCTTATTGGTCGATGTTCTTTGTTATTTGAAAGCAAAAGTTACGAATTTGCCGGTGACGATTATCTATAAATCAGTCAGCGTTATGCTCTTCGGAAGCAAAAAGTAACGCGAGAAACGACACAAAAATACGGTTGTAGAATCTTTGAAATTCGTATATTTTAATTTTTTTTCTAGGGCAGAGTAGCATACACTTGTATGTTGATAAAAATAATGGCATCTTTAGATGTAGTTGCAACTTTTCTTACAGTAATTCACATTTTATCACTTTTCTATAGTTATAGGAAACGGAGCCCAATAGCAAATTATGGTCCATATACAACTGTCTTACTTGTCATTACTAAACTCATACGCTTGTTTATAAATAACATATCTGGTGTAAAGAATATTATTCATAAAAATAAAAATGATACCAAAAAAATAAGATTTGTTGAAATTAAAATCTAATTAAATATTTTTCAAGGGTGAAATTTGGAAAATGTAAAAATATACTCATTGTCAATAGTTAAGGACAGATTGGAACATACCAGAACAAAATGATTTAAAAAAATGTATGCACTTGTCGACGATTCGTTTATTCCACTGGGTAAAAAGTTTCGGAACTATAGCGCAATTTAAAATATATACATGTATACATTGAACATAAGAAAAAAATATATTTCGAATAAATTGGGGTAAAAGTTTTGTAAATAGACTAGTCCACGTATGCCAACAGTATATGTAATCATCGAATGTAGATAGACTATTGTATACCAGAAGAAGAAGAAGAAGAATAAGAGAACCAATTTGATTTAAGTACAGGTCGATGTATAACTTGCTTTGGTTAATCGAAGTTGTGGACATAGTAAAATCACAGATTTACATTTCAATAAGATTGTTCTCGAACAAAGGAAGGAATTCGTCATCACAATTGTTATATATGCCACTGGACGAACACTCATTATCCCTAAAGGACGGGAATATTTTGCTGGGAAACTATTAAATATCAAAGTTTCAAATTAGTTTCAGGATTTATTTTCTTTCTTGGTATTCGATAACAGAAAAAAGAATGAATTACTTGTCCGCTAAATAGGGGTGTTCTTGTCAGATAAAAGACTTAGTTATATTTAAAAAATAGGGAAATATGACATTAAATTGGTTCTGTTTTTTTTTTAAATATCGTTAAAAAGTTGTGTGTGTAAGGTGAACGCCACAAGAACCCTGTAATACTAGTACGAGAGTATAGCCTGTAAACATTTCTTCTCAATGATATGGTTGTATTTGAAATCTTTTCATACAGATTGACAAATCCTAGTCCGATATGCATGTAATATTGGCAAATGACGCCCATAGTTCTTTCTACCATCATCATCTTATTCTTTGATATTGCTGTAAACATCGATGGTTCACACCCAAACAAAATGGGAGTAATGTACCTTCAGAGCTTCTCCGTGTTATACACTTGTGAAACTTAACATACAGACGAAATTTCTGTATTGAAATGAATCTACATTTCACAAACAGGATTTTCGAATAACGATTATGAGTAATTTCCTTACAAACCAATAAAAACGTATGGCAAGATATAACCATGAAGGAATTAAGTTTTTGTCAGACGCAAGATCTCATCACTATAAATGTATACGTATATATGCATGCAGTTTCAGAACAAGCGGTCGATGTCGATAGTCTGTTTTCTAACTGTTCAGAGTAAGACATGTCACTTGTTCCTTCTTGGAAGCCTGCATATTCCCCGTCCAATGATGGGAACTCTTTCTGGTTTTGTTGACTATAAATGCTTGTATGGTAATTCTGTCGTTTATCTATACAAGTGGTTGCATTTCCTCTCCTTTCCTAACAAATAAACTAACGAAACGCTACTAGTCTGCTTTCCCTGGAGCTCATCCTCAATGGCGCTTATACGTCAGGAAACTTACATGTATACTAATAATGATTGTTTCAAGAACAATGATGTAGGGACGAACTATTCTAAATTCGTCAATATCAGTTATGCATGTCTAAAATATAAGTTTTATTACAACTACTGTATTACTTATTTGGATTAATGACGGCTATCATGTTCAACAATTCACAAATATTATCATAGAATTTTTTTTTTAAATGTACAAAACTCCAAAATAAGTAATGCCTTAGCTTAAGATTTGAATACAAGTTAAAAATTCCGGTAAAGTCACTAATATCAAACAGATGTGCAATGGTATATCAAATTGGGTAATATTGCATTCAGTTTTATTAAAGATTAAAACTACTATTTTTTACTTCATATTTGAATCTTTACGCCAATTGCCGCTAAGAAAGTAATCCAAAATTGTTTCCTGTTATTTTTATACGCTTTCGGAATTAAGAATATGAATTTTACTTTCAATTAATTTACACAATTTAATTATTGTATCTTTATTCTCATCGTGTATTACATCTTAGTGGATTACCACATCATACTCTTTCTAATCCTTTCTGTTTATCCTTTCCAAATAACAACATTTATACCTGTGTACGCTTGAACTCACACCTGCGGCTAAATAGCTACAAGGTAAACGAATAGACCTCAAGCCGAGAAATATACGGTGACCTTTAAAAATAATATACACACTTTGCTCACACATTAGTTGCATTGAAATGATTATCAAAACAATAACGGTAAATAGAACTGAAATATTTTCAGTTCAATATCATAAAATGTTCAATAAATATTTTATGAAAAAAATCTCAACAATAATTAATGAAATTTATTCGAAAACATTTAGCTAGAGATAATTTTATAGGAGTTTAATTCAATCAATACAAAATGGTATATGCATATTCATTTTCGTTCATTCTTATATTGTGGTTAATAACTACGACCATTCGTCAGCTGTGCGCTTTTAATTACATATATTGTTGATAAGCTATAAGAGTTAAACAGATTTTATGTTTTCCCAGAATTCAACAAATCGGGTTAATACGTCACGACCCACTCTAGAATTCATCCAAAAAAGTTACAAATACTTGATTTACTCCGTTATTAGAAGGAATATAAATTTAAAACTTTGCAAATGTGTTTTTTAAGTTAAGATGAACATAATTAGATGATAAGTAAAAAATCGCGGAATTTCCCTTTAAAGATCATGAGTTACTTCCCCTGTCAACCTTTCTTTATTTTCATCATCTTTTAGTTTATAAATATTATAAAAGAAATACAGGAAGAACGATTACCATTCAAATTATTTAAATTATAAATACATTTTTATTTTTATGTATTATCTTTTCCTCCTTTAGATACAAATGAGACATGACTTATGTAAACAAAAACATCATGTCATGCCGCCATGCGTCGGCGTGGTCGAACTGGTGACAGGATAAAATACAACTGTGTCACCTCTTTGAATGTCTCCAGTTCTGTAAAACACTAATTTCTAATTGTAATTATCAGTTTATATTTACCAAGCATATGAGTTGTTCACATTAACAGCAATTCACTAGCTGCAAACATTTGACGCATTTTTCTCCATTTTGTGTTTTGTAAACATCATTCGGAATATCCCTGTAAGTAATGTAACTAATTACCGAACGAATATAACACGAGTTATGAGTTGCAACGTACCATCGAAAAGATACGGAAGCGTATTAGGACATGGTAAAAATAAAATTGTCTTTAAACTTTTTTCTAAGTCGATATAAGACATTTAAAATCTGAAAATTTCGACTTCAATTCGAAATTTCTAATTTCAAAATCTGAAAATTTCGACTTCAATTCGAAATTTCGAATTTAAAAAATCGAAAAATTGAAATTTATAATAATTTCGACTTTAAACTCGAAATTTTGACTTTTTTTAAAACTAGACATTTCTACGTTAAAGAAGCACTAGCTACGAGATATAGAAAAAATAAGAATGACAGAAAAAAAAATTAGGATTTTGTTTTTGGTCAATCATTAATTGAAATTGTGAAAAAGTGAAGTAAAAATCAATTTTTAGCAATCAGTTTGGTTCAGTTTTGTCAAAATAAGCAAAGAAACTTTGCTAATGAAATATCATCACTAGCAAGTAAATCATGACATCTGTTTTCATGTGAACTGTAATTAAACCTCTAAGCTAGAGATGGGTTACACATGAAATAGGCGCAATCAGCTAGTAAGAGGGAAAGAATGTTAACAATTAAATGGGAAACAAGGGTAATTTTTAAACTTTTGATTGACTTTTTCGTTCTACAAAAACTTATTATCCAATTGAGAAATTTCCATTTCTAAGTAGCAACATTCCAGCAGCACCGGCATACGGGGTATATATCTCCCAATGGATACGATATTCCTGTGCTTGCATTTCATATCATGATTTTCTTGATAGAGGGTTGCTACTTACAATGAAGCTATTAAACCAAGAGTTTTAAATGGTGAAGTTGAAATCATCCCTTCGTAAATTTTACGGACGCCATCACGAGTTGGTTGACCGTTATGGAATAACCGTTTCACAAATAATATCGGATATTTTCCTTACGTCGTAACTACAATCCCCTTCCCTTTCATGAATGTGAACTACCTAATAAGCCTATTTACCGGATTTTACATCACATTAGCAACACGACGGGTGCCACATGTGGAGCAGGATCTACTTACCCTTCCGGAGTACCTGAGACCACCCCTAGTTTTTGGTGGGGTTCGTGTTGTTTATTCTTTGGTTTTCCATGTTGTGTCATGTGTACTATTGTTTGTATGTTTGTCTTTTTCATTTTTATCCATGTCGTTGTCAGTTTGTTTTAGATTTATGAGTTTAACTGTCCCTTTGATATCTTTCGTCCCTCTTTTATTCTCATACAGGAAAAATCGATTATTAAGCTATTGTTTTTAAGGAATGACTGTAATATTTTTTCTGTCTCTGAAGAAATAACATAAAAAAATTGGTGTACACCGAAAAACACGCATAGCGGGTTATTTAACAGTGTGCACCACATATTTTATGTTATTTCTAATAGACAGAAAAAATATTACAGTCATTTCTTATAATTTAATTCTAAATTCCATTTTAAACCGTAGAATACCATGAAAAAACGTTGTTGACGTCACGGTTACATGACTCAATTATGTCTATGGGCTGATAACAAAATAACGTCAGCCAATCAGAAACACATCCAAAATTAAATTATTAACCTATAATATGAAATCAAACAGACCTAGCTAGAAATGTCCAATTGCACGACTTCAATATCTACTTATATCTATGTTTATATTTACAACGGAATATATAACCGTCGACATTCTTCGGAAGGACACATTGATTGTTAATTAGATGGAGTCTAGACTAAAATGCACACGAAATGCTGATACATAATTTCGAGTTTATGCATCGTAAAATAATTTAATTTTGGATGTAACGCGTCGCGTCTTCTGATTGGCTGATGTTATTTTGTAATCAGCCCATGGACATAATTTAATCATGTGACCGTGACGTCATTAACGTTTTTTCGTGGTTTTCTACGGTTTAAAATGGAATTAAGAATTAAATCATAAGAAATTACTGTAATTTTTTTTTCTGTCTATTCAAAAGAACATAAAAAAAAGTGTGAACATGAATTTGACAGGTAATGCCTCTTTTAGATCGTAAACTCAACTTTAGAAGGCTCGAAATTCTTATTCTAATTTTCAATTTAAGGGACGGGACTTGTAGCTACGAAAATTGAAAAAAATACATTTTATAGACAAACAAGCGTGTCAGCTTTCTATCGAACAATCTGGATAGTGGAGAACAGATTTGATCACCTTAAAATTCATGACATTAAACATATTACATTTTTAAATGTATACAATCCAGCATTCTCTTTCCTTGTTTTACCGTATGAATTTGTTTGTATTTTTTTGGTTTATTCCTTGTTATTGATATTGGATGAGTACTAATAAGGTATGTAGGAATGTTAATCCAGAAAACGCATTTTGTTCTGCTGTTGTAATTCTATTCAAAAACAGATCTCTGAATGTATAAAAGATTGGTGTATTTATAACAAATCTTAAATGAACAGTGTCTGAAAAATTATTTCCGACATTTAACAATCTTTATTTTGATATTGAGAGTTCACATATGATTGACATAACTGGTTGAATATATCTAATCACGACATTTTTGAAGGCCATCTTTTACTGTAGAAAGAACAGAAGTCAGCGCTTTAAACAGATGTTTAGTCAAACATCTTGATGATCCAGCTATGAATCGTTCTTTATATGGAGTTTGTGAAGTTTTGGTATCCAGTATATATAATAACGGTAGATTTAATTCGTTTTCTGTGATGTTAATACCATGAAAAAGGGATATATTTTTATTTTGTAAAATTTTATCCTTTGGAAATGATGTTAAAGAACATGTTGGATTGCAAGTTATGCTATTTATTCCAAGCTCTTTTGTGAGACATAGCAAATTAAATAACGGTTTTTACATTTGTAAACCCTTGTGCTCATAGTAAATTAAAATTAAGGTTAATAATATTTTTGATACGGTAAATAAATTGTAATAACACGAACAGCAACCATAAATTAGACATTCATCTGCTATAGAACAAAATTAAAGAACTTCTAACTAATGTTTACATCACTTCTTCTGCTTTGTAAAGTCAGAACGCTCATCCTAGATCATTTTTGCATGAAATAGGGTATTGTAAAAATGTAAGTGAATTATTTTCAGGTGTAATTATAAACTTCAGGAGATGAACCATTATAATAATCTATAAAACGGAGACATATATTTCCTTAATAAGAAAAGCATTGTAAACGCATCACAAGAATTTGTTGTAATAATTGAGTTTAACTTCACTTCCATTGTCAATCACGTTTTCACCTTCATTATGTCGTCAGTTTGCCTGTCGTCAGTTTGTCATAAATCGCAAAAGTAGTTTGACCGACGCGTTAGTAACCTGTAAGAATTATTGCACTTTAACATATTCCATACCGTAAATCAGAGGTTTCGTTCTCTACCATGTAATGAAAAGACCTGTATTTACTTATTTAAAATGATGTAATTAGTTACACATTGACTAGGATGAAATATTGGAGAATCATAAGTCCTTCGTGGCTTCAATGAACATTACATTGAACAATAATCGGAGAACTTAACTTATTTGTATTGGATACCTTAGCTTAAAAACATTTTGTAGAAACAACGGTTCATTGCTGGCTCACATGCATGTCGGACCAAAGAATTTTTCATTAGATTGATAAAAATTTGAACCTGTATACTCGTTTGGTGGTATTCTAGATCTATATCTTTCTCTGAAATTAGTTTTATCAAAACGTTCAATTTTCAACCCTGTTTACAACTGTTCCCCATGTGAAATTTGAAAATCGTCTAAAAGAAATAACCCACAATGCTTCACAGTTGTTACCCATTGGTTTGATGTGTTTGATGATTTTAATTGCCATTTGATGAGAGACTTTCCTTTTTGAATTTTCCCCGGAGTTCAGTATTTTTATGATTTTACTCTTGACAACATAAAAATGGTAGCATACGATATAGATTAAAAAAAATGGGAAACTTTATTCGACATTTTTTTCAAATGAACAAACCAGTAATACACATAGAGAAACACGTCAGCTGGAGTTACTTATGGACAACATAGTTGTTGGATTTGGAGGTAGAATTTTGAACATATATTTTCGGCATTCTCATGAGAACGAAATGTGCGCCTCTCTTATTTTCATATATACCTGAATTCCTTCAGACACTTGTCAAAAACAAAAAAGATCAAAGGAGCCAGATCATTTATTTCACAATCAGATATATTGATGATGCTCTTTCCATTAACAATCCAAACTTCTCTGATTGGGTTCCATTAATATATCCATCAGACCTAGAATGTAAAGAAACGACAGTTACGGTTTCCTTTGCCTCATTTATAGACTCATATCTCGAATTTGTCATAAGTGGTCATCTCAGTGCCAGAAACTGTGACAAACAAGACGATTCTTATTTTGAAATTACAAATGTTCACTACCTTAGTAGCAATTTAACAGCTTCACCTGCATATGGGATATACATCTTCCAACAAATTTAGTATTCACGATCTTGCAGTTACTTCTCATACTTGGTTGTCTTGAAGTATATATTTCAGGTAGTGGCGTCGTTTAACACCTTATTAACGTGTCTTATTCTTTTATTTATCTTTGCGTATTCATAACTTTTACAGTCTATTTTGGGTTATATCTATTTGAAGTGGCACGGTACTTATACATCTCGTCATTGTCTCATTTTGCTATTGTAAATTTTTGTATTGTTGTCTGTCATTTTTGCTCATGTTCTATGTTTGTGTGCTTTTTTTTCTCGGACATATTTATTTATAGTGACTAAGATTATAACACAACGTTGACTGCTGTACTCATATTTTTGACTTTTTTCCTAATAAGTCAGTTTGTTTTGCTCACACATCGTTGTCAATATAATGAGGTATTATGCGACTGTTATACAGGTGAGAGGTTTTGCTCGTTTACATAAGACTAAATATTGATGTCAGTGTAAATATTGATTTTTTTTTCTGGTGGAAACATGGTCTACGATACAGATTTAAACTTAATCCAAGCCGTGAAATACATAAGCACCAATCAAGGCATCTATTACAAGGTAGGAAACAACTAAGTCATCTATTTTCTGCAAATTGAAGATTGATATCCAGTAGTCATGAATATCAATAATGTGGTCATTTTTATAAATTTCCTGTTTACAAAACTTTGAATTTTCGAAAAACTAAGGATTTTCTTATCCCAGGTATAGATTACCTTAACCGTATTTGGCACAACTTTTTGGAATTTTAGATCCTCAATGCTCTTCAACTTTGTACTTGTTTTGGCTTTATAAATATTTTGATATGAACGTCACTGATGAGTCTTATGTAGACGAAACGCGCGTCTTGCGTACTAAATTATAATCCTGGTACCTTTGATAACTATTAACACTGCTGATGACCCCTCTGCATGATAAGCATCCATAGGAGAGTGGCGGGAAGGAAAAACTAAAAAGGATGCATTAATATGAACCAACAATAACATTACAAGAAGGCAGTAGCGTGAAGTTGCATCAAGAGTGAAATATTTCTCTTTTCAAAACGATAAAATTATTGTTTTCTGATTGATTGCTGCTTGAACTACCAGGATAGAATCACATTAGCATGAATATAAATAAAATAGTAATACAAGTTATTCATTTTGTTAAATATATTCTAATACCAATGACGTTCTTTTTTTATATATTGAACAAGCACGGTCTGTCTATTCAATTTCGCATACACGTACATTTCCAGGACCGTGAAATGTTAACAAAAACCTGTTACTATCATTTTTAAATCGCATTACCCACAGTTGGTCATTCATTGTACTGCATATATCGGATAAAGGGATGATTCTGACGAGCTCTCCAGCAGAGGTTAGCTGATGAATGTTTTTGGATTGATGCCCAACAGCATAAACATTTCCATCATAGTCAATAGCCTGACTAAACGGAACTTTTAAAGTTTCACTTTTGTAATCGAAACTTTTTTCAGTGGTCGATTCCTGTCTAATAGAATTATTGCCATTCGCATAGATGTACTTAGTTGACTTGTAACAAGTAACAAATGGTGTATTTGCATTCGTATTACAACATCTAAGTTTTGCACCGGTTTCAGAGTTCAACCAAGAAATAGTGTTACCTTGAGCGGTAATATATTCATCTCCAGTAAAACACAATCCCCACACACTAACACCAACGGTCAGTGTTTTCAATAATGTCATTGTTTCAACATTGATTTCAAAGATCGTGTGTGGGTATGATGACACCGCAACATTTTCTTCATTTACTTTAGTAATGTCAGTTGGTCTATAAACAAGATCTAGTTCTTTCTTCTTTTGTCCGTTGGGACTATGGCTAACTATCTTCTTACTATTATAATCTGTTATGATTATATCATCATTAAAGAATATTCCACTTATATTCCCTCCGCTGATATTAATTGTAAATATAACTTTTATTTTTCCTTTGTGTAGATCTGTGGTTTTTATCCCGGGGATGGTAGCTCTTTGTTCTTTCAGAATCAAACTTCCAAGAGTGTCTACTTTTTCAATATTATTTCTAGCTTCTATTTTTACTGATATTTGTCTTATTTTACTAACTTCTTGTGACATATCCTCCTCTAACTGCGGTAGTTTACTTAATATGTCTTCCATTGTAACCAAACATTGCAATTCAGATCCTTGAAATAAACACGCCTCAAAAATATTCTTCCAGTTGTTAAATGTGCTATTCAGTGCTGATAGTACTGTTATTTCATCATTCAATTTTAGAATATTAGATTTCTGTGTGTTTCTCACTTCGTCTTTTAATTGTTGTTCGATTTTATCTAAATGTCTATTGAATTTTTCCCGTAAGTTACCTATTTCTTTCTGAATAGCTTCTATTTCGTTTTCAAATGTTGCTATGTTCTGTTTGCGATTTTCAATAACTTTGCATGACTTATCGCTCAAATTTTTCAACTTATTCATAAGATCACGTGCCATTGTAGATTCTTTAACGCCAGATACAGCTTTATCTATGGTAACGACCTCTGTGCACTTTCTATGATGGACAGTGGCGCAAATAGTACAACATGGTTTTGTATGGTCTTTGCAGTATATTTTTAGTCTCTCGTCTGGATGTTCGTCACATGTGATAGCTCCAAACAAATTTAAGGCATTATTATCAGTATTTATATCTTTAATAGGAACGATTCTATGGTTTCGCGTTATTTTGTATGCTTTGTGATGAAACTCACAGTTTTCACAATATGCCTCCTCACAAACCGTACAAAAGGACACGGCATTCTGAGATAAATTTCTGAAACTGCAAGCATCACAAAGCTTCTCTGATGTTTTCATTGCTTTTCTATCTATCATTGACATAATCAAATGGTTCAATGGTAATTGTTTTGCCCATGTTTCTGAGTTTTCTGCATTGTCAACAATTGAAACAAGGCGTCTACATACAGGACATTTGAAACCTATTGGTTTCTCCTCCTTGTTAGTCGAATTGATATAAGTGTGAATACATGCCTCGCAGAATGTATGAAGACAGGGTAAATACTTGGGGTCTTTGAAGGTCTCAAGACATATAGTGCACGTTAATAAATCATCAAAGTTGTCTTTAAGAGATTCCACCTTCACAACTGTCGAAGTCGCCATTTTGTAAAGTATCAAACTTCCCTGTTCAAAGTAACACCATACGAAGATTATTTTTAGATATACATGTAAACTATATTTAAGTTACGGTGATCATACAGCGATAATAACTGAAAAGGTGTTTTTTCTATTTTTAATTTGACCGCATATTTGAAAAATGGAAATAACTTAAATAAATGGCAATAAAACAATAACTACTGTAGAAACATTGATAAGTGGAATTAATTTTCAAACATTAATTATTTTTTTAATCCATATCTTTGTAACGAGTTTACGGGACCTTAAAAAATGGTTAATAAGGAAAATAGTCTCAATAGAAATTTACCGGTGTTCAAATCTCGTAAATTGCTTAGGAAGAGACACACCAAGGGAGCAGACAGAAAACAAAGGGAATTGCATGGACTCGGAAACGATCAGAACTTGGTGCATCCACATCGTGAAAGAAAGGCGACAGATACAAAAGGGAAACGAACAGACAACTACCTGGCAAAAAAAACCCGTCTCCTGTTAAACATTCATACCAAGCCAGGCGAATTCACACTCAGTTAAAATGTCATAATCGGTAATAGGACACAAGCAGACAACTAACTTGAAGATTAGTTGGTGACCTTCTGTTGTTGTTTTTACTATGGTCGGGTTGTTGTCTCTTTGATACATTCCCTATTTCCATTCTCAATATTATTAACTAAATAAAAGTATCTTGAAATCTAAGAATGTAAAATATGTTGCCAGTGAGTTGAAACACCGACACATCGTATCGGTTAACCATTGTAAACATTGTTAATTCATGACCCCACGCCTATTAATGACGCCCCAGTGGCGGATCCAGAACTTTTCCTAAGGGGGGCCCGTTGACTGACCTAAGAGGGGGCCCTCTCCAGTCATGCTTCAATGATTCCCTATATAATCAACCAAATTTTTCCCACGAAAGGGGGGGGGGCAGGATCCGCCTATGCGCCCGTACTATATGAACACAAAAGAGCGTAACGTATTACTGATATGGAAACGCCATACCATGGTATGCTACGGCTGAAAAGATGACAATTGGAAAATTGAAATCATCACGTTTGTCGTAGAATTCTAGTTTAAAGTCGTCCATTCAAAAGTTTCAATATTGAAGAGCAGATCAAAAAAGTTATAAAGCCAAACAAGTACAACATTAACAAAGTTGTACAGCATTGAGGACCAACAATTCCAAAAAATTATGCCAAATACGGCGACGGTTATCTATGCAGAGGATACGAAAGTCCACAGTATTTCGAAAAAATCATTATTTTGTAAACATGAAATTTATAAATCATGACCATATAATTGATATTCATATTAACTCCGAAGTGCTGACTATTGAGCTGGTAAAACTATGCCATTATGTATATGCTTGTCCAAAATCGAGAAATTCTAATCCATTTGTTGTTAAAAAATGTCTGTTTCGGAAATTGTGATTGTCATAATCAAAATTAATCGCTGAAATCAATATTTAAGGTCTCATGTTAGCTTTTGTGGAACATGCTAGTAAATTGTGCTGTAAATCCGATTGTACAAGTGCAGTTAATCATTTTCAACTGAACTTTATCTAAATTATTTCTCGAAGTGTGTACTTCTATGCGTTTTGGTCTCAACAGTGCGAAAGTAATACTTACTGTTATCTATCAAAATCAATTGCAGATTGATTGATTTTTGTTGCTTAACTTCCAGTGACAAATATTTCATGCAAATAAAGGACGACTTACAAGAATGCTATTAACTATTTCTAGGAGTGCTTTAGCATCTTTACTTGGCGGTAATGGTTAATTTTCTAGTGCAAACGTGGCCTGATATACAGTCTTAAAATATGATCAACAATCCATGAAATAAGATCATGGTCACATATAATCTGTACACCTTATATGGGGGTCCTTACAATCAATCAATGCATTAAATGTAATATCTACGAAACGGTCAAACAGACTAAACGTTGACCAATGAACCGTGAATTTGAAGTCAATGTCAGGTCAAATTTGCCAATAATTCAATTGTGGGTCGTCAATGCTCTTCGACTTTGTACTTGTTTGGCTTTATAACAATTTTGATCGATCTGAGCGTCACTGATGAGTCTTATGAAGACGAAACGGGCGTCTTGCGTATTAAATTATAATACTGGTACCTATGATAACTATGAACACAAAATATAATTGTCCTATCGCAAATACAAACTGGAATACTGACTTATCCTTGATACTTATCCATGAAATAAGGCCAAGGTCAGGGGAAGCCTATCTGATAGACACAGAGACCTTGCAAATATAACACATACTATGATACCATGTATAGCAATCATCTCACTCGAATGAGAAAAATTCATGTCACTAAACCTAATTTATTTTATGTTACCGCTGAATCATCAAAATGAGACCAAGGACAACGGACAGTCTTCATCTTTCTCAAAATTAAAACTTATTCTATACAAACAAAAATGAATGATGTTGACACCGTGCATGATTAGTATCCCTAAAACTGGCAGGAATGTGGTTGGAAGGACAAAAAAATTACAAAATATGCCATATGAACCAACAATAACATTACAGAAGGATGTCACGTAACGTTGCATCAAGAGTAAATATTATTTCTCTTTTCAGGATGATAAAATTATTGCTTCTTGATTGATTGTTGTTTGAAAAACTTCCACTGAACAATACCATTAGCATGAATACTGCTAACTAGCAAGAGTACATACAAGATTTTTTGGAGCTTTTGATTTTGCCATTCATAATTCATAATTTTAGGGTTTTTTTCACTTTTTTTGTATGGTATTTTGAGACGAAACACAAAATCAAAATAAGCCTCTGAATTTACTGTATTCCTAAATCACGGTCACTATATCAATAAAGGCAAGCATTGCAAAACTCTTCCCATGAACATACCATATTTCTTTTTTTAATCAGTTTCGGGCCAGTTTCCAAGAAAAACATTTGAATGCAGAATTATAAAAGAGAGAACAAAAACGGCAACACACTCTACCCGACACATGGACTTGACTTGGAGACAACTAGTCGTTGCTCTAACTCCTTACATTATTTGATTAGTAAACAAAGAGAAAATACCTATTTTAAAGTTTATGGTAAAAACGTCAAGTTTACACCCAAAACCTCTTTCACTTACTATACAAGACAAATAAAAAGTTAAGGTGATGTATGTTTATCAAATATTACAATAAGAACAATGTTATTTTGATATGGTTAATGTTTGTTAGTATTTTTGTTTGTTTTTAGAGTGATTACGATAATACCACAATGTTGACTGATGTACTATTATTCACATTTTTAACTATTATATATAGATATAGGAAGATGTGGTGTGAGTGCCAATGAGACAACTCTCCATCCAAATAACAATTTAAAAAGTAAACCATTATAGGTAAAAGTACGGCCTTCAACACGGAGCCTTGGCTCACACCGAACAACAAGCTATAAAGGGCCCCAAAATTACTAGTGTAAAACCATTCAAACGGGAAAACCAACGGTCTAATCTATATAATCAAAACGAGAAACATGTATATATTACATAAACAAACGACAACTACTGTACATCAGATTCCTGACTTAGGACAGGTGCAAACATTTGCAGAGGGATTAAACGTTTTAATGGATCCAAACCTTCTCCCTTTTTCTGAAACAATAGCATAACATCACAACATAGAAAAACATACGATAAAATATCAATCGGCAGACTTAACTCAATCAAAAAACGTATGATTACACAATGAACGAATAAATTTGATCTGCGATATCTGAATACAAGTGCACAGTTAATTAAATATTAGAGACAAACATTCATGACCAAAAAGCTAACAAACAAATTCAAACACACTGAGAAATATTTAACCAATCAATGTTCACTTTAGAAAAAAAAACGTTTTTTTTATAATCTTGAAGTTTATACAAATGTTGTAAGAATAAGTGAAAAATTGAAGATATTACAAATAATCAAAGCTGGTGTATGTTTGTTAAATTCACAAATCGTGGTCAATACAAGGTAATTCTATGTGATAGACATACAGGTAAGAGGTTAAGTCAGCTATAAAAACCAGGTTTAATCCACCATATTTTACATAAGAAAATGTCTGTATCAGGTCAGTAATTTGATGTGAGCTTTTGATTTTGGCATTTAAAAAGGGACTTTCCTTTATGAATTTTCCTTGAGATCAGTATTTATTTGATTTTTTGATTTTGCTTTTTATACTTCAATATTTATATAGAATGGCGTGTGTGTTTAGATGGAAATATAAAACAATTCTGTTCACTTTTCCCATTTTATTTTCTTCACAATTTTATGATAACTTTCAACAAATACAACAAGCAAAAGTACAAATAATAATGTACATAACACTTTAAACATAAAAGTGTACACACAATTTTATACACATATGTGTACATATATTTCTGTACAATTCTGATAGTGAATGAAACTGTTACTGAATGAAATGGTTCTGTATTGAATTCTATTGTAGATAACACAAAGGATTACAATTATAAACATACAATTCTTATATTCTTACAGTAAAAGCCACAGATTTTATGAAGCAAGTCAATGGGGGTAAATAGCTATAGTTGTCACATCTACACAGACTGTTGCATTTCAAGACATGAATAACTTTTTAATTAGATAACTTGTGCAATAATTAAGTTATTTTGACTGATGGAAAAACAACAAAAATTAAACAAACTCACTGTGAGACTTAAGAAGACTTAAGAAGGAAGTAAAAAAACACCCCAACAATACAACTGTCTAATATAAAGGCACACAAGAGTATAGATGTAAACAAAGTAAGATTTAATGAGAAAAATTATTACAAATCATGAAAGTGAACATTTAGTTGTTTTTAATGATGGTTTGAAGGCATTTTTAAGTTAATGATTCAATAACTTATGAAATTAAAATCAGTATTGGTTGAATTTGTCCATTTGTCGCCCAGACAAACTATAAAATTCTTTCTTGGTAATTTCAAGACTATTTTGTTCTTCATACATTGCATGTCATTGCAAACTGAAACTATTGGAAAAATATTTTTAAATTTTAAATAACTTTAAAATGAGGTTTCTATTTGCTCAAAGTAAATTTCTGATATTTTATTCTAAAACTGGAATCAGTCAACCGTGTTTGTTTGTATCTGATTTGTATGCTGGAAAATTGCAATTTTGAAAACTTCTGTTCATCTGAACATAAATTATAATTATAAAATAAAATAATCTAATACTACTCCATCTTCACAATTAGGCTTTTATTCTCAGAAATTTGAAAACTAAACTTTACCTCCTGACAGTACAAGTATACTCATTTAATGTCTTTTCTTGGATAGAAAAAGTTATGAGGCAGTTGAAATTTTAATTTAATGATAATTTACAGTTTTGTAACAAAGAGTTTGGTCTTTATTTAACAAGCATTCAGTTTAATATACTAATATGAATAACGTTTTAAGCACATTAAAGTTAATAATGTTAAAATGAAATAAAATGTCATTCAACTCACTCACAACAACTTATTTCTCATACAACAATGTAATATAGAATTCTACTTTTAAAACAAATGAATTTTTCAATTATGCACATGAAAATAGGTACAAAAATCTTGCATGTTTGTTTCCCATTCATACTTTACAATCTATGCATGTTAATTTTCCTACAAAATACCTGTTAGTATTCATGAAAATTGTTATATTTCTTGTACTAAATATTGATATGTTTAATATGCCACTATTAACCAGATCTCAAATCAATTTCAAAGTGAAATATTAAAATAGTACTTTTTCATTATTACGGGAAAAATTATTAAACTCTGTGTTCTATCTGTTCAAATATGAGAAATATGTAAAATAGAAATTAAGCTAATAAAATATACCTGTTTCCCCTTCTACAAACTGTTTTAATGTTTGACTACTAGTACTCCCTAATGACTTAAATCAGCCAGATTTATAATAAATTTAGTGAAACTTTAAAAATTTATGTCTTGCAAGTGCAACTTACTGGTCATTAAATAAAATTCTGAATATGACAAAAAAACTATTGATTTTGCTGATTATAAAATACAGAAAAAAAGTTGGAAAAGTTTTAGGGTGACAAGATTCAGGAAGCAGACATCTCTTTTTTGTTTTATTTTTTCAACATGATTAAACAACATATAAATTGAATGTATACACCAACATGATGTCAAAGTATCCTTTAACAAAGCTGATTAAAATAAAATCAATTAAAAACATCCAAAATATGTAACAGAATAAACAATGCATGATTTATGTGTGAAACATTTTGGGACATCACTATTTATATTAATTACATTATAACATAAAATCTCAACACATATGCCTGAGCCTCTACGTGCCTTTTCCATAGTATACATAGTTTTTATTTTAAATTCTTATTTAGTTCTGCCTTGTTTTGCATACCTGATCAGTAAGCCAAGATGATGCTTCATTCTGACAAAATGATTTTTTTTTTATTAAAGATGCCTGAATTCTTTTAATGCAAAGTATACGTTTCAAAAGATTTAACCTTTACAAATTTTCTTGCTTTAAACATATTTCTGAATATCTTCATACTTTTTTTCTTACATTTTCTTTTAAATTTATTGCATTTATTTGCTATAAATAACAAAATTTCATAACAATTGCCCCAATCATAATACATCCCCGATGTTTGCAACAACTTCATGAAAACTACTCTTAAATTGATCAAACAAATACTTAAGAATGTATAAAATTGTATGTCATCCATGATTTAAAGATAATTCAAAGCCACTACATTAACAAGTTTCAACAGACAAAAAATGAAATTGCTTTGCTTTATTGTACCTCTCTTCTGTTACTATCAAGCTCACAATATGGAGAAATAAAAATAAAAACTTTTAAACCAGCATTGATCATGTGACACACTTACATGTAAATATCTCATGCAAATCAAATAACAGTGATGAGATTCAATGAAATATACACACACTTTAGGGATCATAAATTTATTCTTAAGGTGGTATGGGAGTCTAAAATAAAAATGATAGAATTTGTTCATACTTTGCCAAACTGTAGTATCTATTGATACATGTTAAAAAATGTTATTAAAATGATAGGTCACCGTGCATTTTTTCAAGCTACGGGTAGTGACAAAATGACAAATTTTGTATGGATTATACAGGAAAAAACACTATTTTGTGAATAGAAACTAAACGAAATGATAGAATTGTAAAATAAATTAGGAAAATATAGCTTTCAAACAATGCTTTGATAATATCAAAAGAAAAGATAGGGTCACCGTGCGTTTTTTCCGGCTAAAATACAAAGTAGAAAAATTCCATGAACAATCCAACAGAAAATGCACTGTTTTAGAGTTACCTCCCCTTAAAATGACAATTTCAAAATATTTAAAAACAACCAAAAATAATCTACACTTGTACATATATTTATATTTATAAGTTATATTCTTATAAATTGGATCTTTTAAATGTAAAAACACATGAAATATCTGCATTCTTGCATCAAATTTTGCTAATTTGATAGAAAATATGGACCTTAGATTCTCTGTTTTTTACAATCCAAGATGGCGAAAGACACCCATACCACCTTAAGAGAAAGCAGAGCATGCTCAGAAGATGCTCACACCTTTTTATAACTGCTCTTTTGAGCAGTTTATGCGACAATAATAATAATGATTCATTAAGATGTCAATCAAATCTACACCACTTCTATAGTACTTATGGAAAGTAGAGCATCCTCCGAGCATGCTTGGAGCTTCTTTGTAACAATAAATCTATGATCCCTTACTGAGTCATAAATTTTAAAGCTATTATCCTGACATTTGCATTTCAAATGGTTGGTTGGCTTGCTTGCTTTGTTTGTGTAAATGTTTAATTTAGTATTGTACAAGCTAAAGCCTCGCCTATCAATATCACATTTGTACAAGCAATGCAAACAAGCCCACCAAACCTTTGACATACAAGCATTAGTAAAGTAGCTCTAATTGAACTGCATTCCAGCAATACTATGACAATATCATGACTAATGATCTCTGCTAAAATTTACTTTTGTACATTGAAAAGCAATATCTTACTGTCAATTCTGATATTTTTGTTTGCATTGATTATAGAATGGTTCAACAATGTACACATTTTGTGATATTTATTATTACTAGTTTAGGAGATGCTGCATATAGATGACTCTAATGAAAATTAAGAATTCAACTGTTCATTTTTGCAAAACCTATCTTGTCAAGATGTAAGCAATAAATAAAAACATCACAAAAATTTCTGAATTGACAGTAAATAAAACAAACAAGACATAACACTACATCTCTATCATCAGAAAAAGTTGTCTTATTGACAATAAAAAGATATATATCCTCATTTCTAAAAACAGATGTTTTACAATGGCAATATTCATACCCTAAAAAACCTCACAATAACCATTAGCATTACAGGAATAGCGTAATTAGATGTTTACAGGAATAGGGTTTAGTCACCATCTGTAGGTCAGGTTAAATATAACATCTTCCATGTTCAAATTCTTAATAAAAATTTCACCAATCATCAATTCCTGGGGGAGGGGGTTGGACTCTTTTTGGCGGATTTACTGGAGTTGAAGGAGTGAATGGTTTCACTTCAATTCCTGGTGGCAATGGTGGTGGCTTGAGTGGAGGTACCTTAGGGGTACTTATTTCAGCTGCGGCTTTCTGTGCCAGAACTTGTGGCGGGGGAACTGGTACCTTATCTGATAATCTTGGTGCTTGTGGAACTTGCTTTTCTAATTTTGGACGCTGGTCTACATCTTCAGGCAAGCCTTCATCTTTATTATCTTTTCTTTGATCTTTATCCCGATGACGATGATCTCTATCATCGTGTCTTGAATGGTAGCGATCATCATCTCTTCGCCTCCTTTTGGATTTTCTATGTGAGGAGTCTTCATGTCTTCGTCTCCTACCTCGATCATGACCATCTGAATCTCTGTCATGTGACCCCCTTCCTTGTCCACGTTTGTTCTGATTTACTCTAAAATCCTGGTCCTCAGCTGAACCAGAAAAATTGTCTTTGCCCATTTCATTTTGTGGCATATCTCTACGCCTATAGTCCTGATCTAAGGGAGAGCAGAAATTTCTTAAATCACTATCTTCTGAAGGAAATTGTAAATCAGAACCGAATACAGGATCTGGGGTAAAACGCCCTCCTTTTCTATGGTCAACATCCTCTGGCCATATCACTCTTGGGGGAATCACGGGGGGTTTATTTATTGTAGCCTGTCTCATATCAACATCCATGACACGTAAATCCTGATCTTGTCTTAAATCTAAGTCCTGAGGCTCATCAGCTCTCCAGTCATTATCAGCTAGATCAAGTAATTCACGATCTAATTCATTTCCAGGTTCATCTTTACGTATTTTCCCCATAATAAGACTTTTGGATGGAGTCACTTCAAGGTCAAATAAACTTGGGATCGCCTTCTGAACAATAGGTTGTTGTACTGTTTGTGAAGGCTGTGGCATACCCATTGGAGGGCCTTGTGGCATCATGACTGTTGCCACAGGAGGATTTAAAAGAGGTGTTGGTAGTAATGCTGGCTTTGAATTAGGCATTGGACCCATTAAACCTTGCACTGCTTGACTCTGAAAAGGTGGACCTGCTCCAGATATTGGGATACCAGGTACAGTCATAGGAACTGCCTGTGGTGGTCCTACAACAGGAGACATTGGGACTGACATAGGAGGGACCATTGATTCTTGCTGCTTTTCCATCAGTCGTCTGAACGAAGCATCAAGTATAGCTTTGCTAATAGGATCTTTGGCTTCAAGCATAATTTCTGGAGCAGGTTTTCCTTTTTTACCCTTTTTCTTTTTCTTCTTTTTCTTTCTTCCTTTTTTACCAGTCTCTTCTTCCTCTTCTGAAACCTCCTCCTCCTCAGGAGCATGGTCTGGTGGAGGTGGTGGGGGCTCTTCAGGTAATGGCGGAGGAGCCTCTGGTTCGGCTGGTAATGGAGGATATTGTAAATGAGGAATATTGGCAGAGTCTTGTGACTCTTCACTAGATGATGACATGACAGATGATGGCCTTGTGTCGTCATCTTTTAGATCTTCACTTGGTGTAGTAGATGGAATTTCATCAGCCTCACTATCAGAGTCACCATAATCAAATTCAAGTAATGATACATTAAACATATTAGGTCCTTCTTTCAAACTGTCCACTGCTGCAGCCTGTCTAGTTTTGTCAGCCATTTTTTGTTGACGAGGATCTGTAGGTTTTAAAGTCTCGATTAATTTTTTGTTTTCATTTTCTTTTGCTGAATCTTTAATTTCTAGTTGTTCATGTTCAGTTTCAATGTTATGAGCCTCTTTTTCATCATTGTCGTTCTTATTATCGATTGTGATTGGATCAGCTTCTTTAAATTTAGTCACATGACTATAACTTCCTGGAATACTTGAAAATAATGATTGCAAAGCCTCAGGCATAGATGACATTTTTTCTGATTGCGCTGCAACTTCATGTGGCAGAAGTCCAATTGTTTTTGATGCAAGTAACTGCACATCAGCCGCTCCTGCAGCAGTAGGAGCAGACATTTTGGAAGAGGTTGCTGAAGGAGAAAGTTCTGTGTCTGTCTCTATAGAAGATGTTGTACTGACTTCACTTGAAGATGCCAATGAATCAATTTTTGTAGATGAAACACCATCACTTTCAGACACTAGAGTTTTTGCACTATGTTGTGAGGCTGATATTGCGGCCCTTTTAGGCGCTGAGACTAGAGTTTTTGAAATCTGACTTATTGCTGTCATAGCATTTGCCACAGCAACTAATGGAAGAGCTGGATCTTGTACAGATTTCCCAGCATGCTTTAGTTCAATTAATTTCTTCTGTTCACACACTCGTTGAGTAAGTTCTAATAATATTTTTTGTTTGTCCGTGATGGTTGCCATTGGAGACAATCCACCAGTAATTGTTTCATTAGCCTCTAAGGCATTTGTTGCCAGTTTTAATTTGTCCATCATTAATGAAACAATACTGGCAGCTCCTGGCAATGTTTTTACTGATCCAGGACTTGATGACGGGGATGAACGTTTCACTAATGGGGCTAGTGGTTTCTTGAACACAGCTTCATCACTAGATTTTGGAGGAACTGGATCCATTGTTGGCTTCTCTGGGTCATAAGGTTCTGGTTCCTCTGAAAATATAAGTGAAATTATATATGCTGAACTATACAAATATAAGTGAAAATATATATGCTGAACTTTACAAATATAAGTGAAAATATATATGCTGAAGTGCTCACAAACATTATAAACCATGTCACATTTTTATGTGTTTGGCCTGAGTCAGGAGCCTCAAATTAAGTAGTTGTCTGAGGTCTCTGTTAGTTTTTATTTCTTTTTTATTATGTCGTTATTTATCATGTTTATCTATTTCTTCTGACAATTTGGACATGAATTTAAAACCTGCTTTGTACTAGACATGTTGAGTTTTGTAACATGCAAAAGCCTTTTTTTCTGTTTTTTGGTTGGGTATTTGTCTCTTTGACATATTCCCCAATTTCCATTCTCAATTTATAGTCAATAAGACAACAATATGCAGCCTGCAAACAGACATATTACCTGATACCAAACCAAGTATGCTGTCTCTTAAATGATGTGTGCTTAGTGAAGTAGTAGAATATATAAAATGTTTGGGTCTTTGGTATAATCTGACCAATATCAAACCTATGACCTCCAGCTCTATGACAACAGTATTGATACAATATGCTTCCTAAGTTTAAACCATACATATATCATTTACCCTACAATATTGGCTAAGGGCTGTTCCAGAATTAAAGAAAACACATGAGGAGTGTAGGTTGGCCAATTACTTTATCAGACACTAAACCACACATAAAAAAATATTTTACTAATAATTCTAATAAAACTTCAATGAAAAGGCATATTAATCTGATGTTAGTGCATCCAAACTGCTTTATTTGGAACAGTCCTAGGCACAAAAGTAGGTCAACATTGAAAAAGTGTAAATATACAAAAACAATCATAGGTGTAAAATAAAAAGGTTAATAGTGTGTTCATGCATGGAGTATCACTGGGTATTATTTTTGGACATGTTAGTGCTTACTTTCAAGTTATTGTATGATAAGATTGAATGCACTAAAGGGTGAACCTTAATGATCCTCAACATTCACGAATTATCAATTGTTTGTGTTCAAAACTTTCAACAAATACAACCCTACCACTTACAATATACTAACTTGATTGCCCTATTCCTATCATTTAATAATTTTTAGAATACTCATTAATGGTTTCACAATACCAAGGAAAAGTGAAGTTAATAGAGTTCACTACACTTGAGGAAAAGTGATGTTAAGGAAGTCACAACACTAAGGAAAAGTAAAATTAATTGGTTCACAACACTAAGGAAAAGTAAAGCTAAACGGGTTCACTACACTAAGGAAAAGTGATGTTAAGGAAGTCACAACACTAAGGAAAAGTAAAATTAATTGGTTCACAACACTAAGGAATAGTGAAGCTAAACGGGTTCACTACACTAAGGAAAAGTGATGTTAAGGAAGTCACAACACTAAGGAAAAGTAAAATTAATTGGTTCACAACACTAAGGAAAAGTGATGTTAAGGAAGTCATAACAATAAGGAGAGATGAAATTAATGGGTTCACAACACTAAGGAATAGTGAAATTAAAAAGTTCACAACATCAAGGAACAGAACGGTTATTGAGTTCACAACATTCGTGATAGTGAAGTTAGTTAGTTCACAATACCAAGGAGAAGTGAAATTAAAGAGTTTACAACACAAAGGAAAAGTGAAGTTAATGGGTTCATAACACAAAGGAAAAGTGATGTTAATGGGTTCACAACATTATGGAAAATTGAGGTTAATGAGTTCACAACACCAAAGAAAAGTGAAGTAAATGAGATCACAACACCAAGGAACAGTGAAACCTTTCTACACCAGTTTGTCTACCATTTTTAAATTATAAATATATGAATATTAGAAGCTTTTTGGAATTTTAACTTTTTTACATGTATTTGAAAGTTTATAATCAATTCATTAAAAATTCATAATTAGAGAATCGTTTTATAATATTCAAGGAAATCCTTACTGTGTAGTAAATATATTTCATTTTAAATAGCAAAGATTTTTCTGATTTTTTTTGTAGATCTTGCAAGTATTCAGTAGACAGAAGATAATTTCAGATAAAGTTAGCAATAATTGTTATTTTGTTTCAAATTTTACTTTGGATTCATTATTCTTCCTAGGATTCCAATTTTTGAGGACATTTGTTAACCACAAAGTTAAATAATGAACATAGTACAAAATTTAAAGGCTGATATGCAGAATTTTACAAAACCACAAAATCAGATATCCACGAAAATTGAATTTCAATCAATCTACAAGAATTGGTTTCAAAGTATCATATTTATCAATTCTAAATCACAAACAAAATAATAACACACTGGTACCGAAAGATTTCCTGTTATATAATAACCCACCAACAACAGAACTATACACTTCCACAATGGGATCACTGCCACCAGAGGGCGTTACAGAGGAAGTAGTAGTTGTCATGGTAACCATTGATGTCACAGTAGAACTAGATGGCATGGTACTAGATTTAGATTTGTATTTCAAACCTATACCTGGTTTGCTCATTTTAGGGATTTTAGGAAGTGGTCCATAAGATTTCTGCCCTGGTGGAGTATATGGTCGTTTCTCCTGCTGACGAACTTTGCCGACTTGACCTTGCCGATGTTTTTGTTTAGGGTCTGGTTCGACACCATGTGGCTTTAATTTCTGCCTCACAATAACTGCTAGTAACATGTGAGGACGATTTAACTCCAAACCTAAAAATAAAAATAAATAAAATCTTTAGCATACACGAGAAGATGTTGTAGGAGTGCCAATGAGACAACTCTCTATCCAAGTCATAATATATGAAAAGTTACCAATATTAGGTCAGAGTATGACCTTCAACACAGAGCCTCAACTCACACCAAACAGCAAGCTATAAAGGGCCCAAAATGACTTCATACAGGATTTCATTAAAAAAAGAAAACCAACATATAATTTACTTTGATCTATATGATAATATTTTGCTGTTAGACAAGAGACATATATTAGTCAGCTATTAAATGATGCAGTGTGTTGACCATGTAAAACTCAAGTTTAACCAGTGTAAAATCAATTTTTTCCATTTATTGCTGGGTTCCTGTTATTTGGTCTTTAGTTTTTTTGTTAACTTGTTTGTCTTTAAATATTTTCCTTTTTTTGCCAAGGCATTATCAGTTTATTAACGACTCAGTTTCAATGTCTCTTTTTTATCTTTCACTTCTTTTTTTTGGTGTAAAGCTTTGTGAGCTGTTGTTTGTTTATAGGATTTTGTAGGCTGTTTTTCTGAGTTTTCCTTACATTATCATTTATCTGTTTTTCTACTTATTTTGGTTTTTGAGATTTCCCCCTTGTTACCTTCTCCCTCTTTTGCCAATTTCGCTTTTCAGAATCTAAAGAACTATGGGTAATCTCATTGTTCATACACCAAAATGAAAATAACGTCATGGCATTGGTTGAATTTCAAATGTTTAGAATGTTTTTAACCAATCACAACACTTTGTTGTACACTTTTGAAATATTACCCAAAATGCAGTAGATTCTGAAACGATTAGTTGTCTTTCACTTACCCCCTTCAACAAATGGTTTGATGACTGAAGGTATTTTACTATGAGAAGCTAGAGGCAGTATGTAGAAATCCTTTATGTATTTTGAGACGCTCCCCACCACTCCACATCGTGATCTACTGTTGAGATATGAATACAGATTGATGTAGGATGTCTTTTCTTCATTTGGTCCGGGGATGAATCGTAGTACTATGATATCCTACAAAACACAAATTTGTATGAGCAGGGGTTTAATTAGTGTGGGTTCAAGGTCCTGTTTTCTAGGAGAGGACTATTCATCTTTAGATAACAAAAGTCAAGGACCTATTCATCCTTTACACTGATACTTTCTATGTAACCATTGGTTTATAATAGAAGACCTTTTGCTAAAAATTTCAAATGGTCCAAATCTATTATTTTGAAGCCAAATTTAAACCCCTAATAAGTTGGTCTGATCCTCCAAAGTGAATTATTCACTGTATACAAATATAGTAACATTATATGACAATACACATAATTAACAGCGCCTGGTGATATTTCATAGCCTGACTTGTTTCAGTCCAAAAAGAACCTTCATCAGAGGTGGATTAATGACTGCACCCTATTTATATAGATATGGTAAACGGTGGTTCAGTGTTAACTGCCGGTTCAGTTAACTGGTGGTTGAGATTCCATAATCCTTCTTGGACTGAAACCGGTCAGGTTATGAAACATCACCAGGCACTGTTATTTATGTGTATTGGAATATATACTATGTTCTTATGCTTTCACATTTTTCCCGCTGGTCATCTGGTACACATAATTAATATGGCTTGTACTAATGAAAGCTCCATTTGGACCTAATGTGTATAGAGACCACTTAAGTCAGTATACCTTTCCTGAATTATTCACTGTACTTCTTATCTTTTGTAAGGATATGGATCAAATGTATTCAACTTGTTTGAAGTTAATTCTAATTCAATATCAGATGAGTTAAAATACCTTTGTTCCAACTTTTCTCATCTTTGAGAGATAATCATAAACTTGCTCTGGAGATATTCTTCCACAAACATGAACTGTGTCTGGTATATTCTGAGAAAAAAAACCATAAATATTTATTTTTTTAATGTATTATTCTTTTAAAAAAAATATGTCATTGTTAATATATACACAAAAAAAATCATCAAAGAATAAAGAAATCAAACTGAGTATGTAATCATGACAATTCCTACAATCAAAAATAAAAGAAAGAGTTTTGTAAAGAAAAGTTCGTTCTTATAGAAGCTTGGTGAGAGAGAAAGATAATGTCATATTTCGAGGGGTCCAATGTCAGACATCTGAATACCTTTTAGGGGGTCTTTTTAGAGCTATTTTTCTAATGCTTAGAGTAAACCCATGGTTAGTGTGATTGCTTTGTTTTTATATTGTACAATTGTAATAGGGATAACATTCAATGAAATTCAATTATAATATGTGCAGGTTTAAATATGCCATGCCTTAGTATCTATGTTGTTTGTAGATGTCAATCTTAATTACAATGCTTGAGCTTATGTTTATACAGTCAAAGCAAGCAAGCCAACCAAAGTCTTACTCTACAAGCATTAGGAAAATAGCTCTAATGGTTATAAAATCAAGATCAAGATTTTAAAATGACCTCCAGGGGAGGGGTGCTTTTTTCAGGGTATATTTTGTTACTGGTTTTCAGACCTACCAGTTTATCACATGGTCCTGAGATTCGGTATGCCGTGGTAACAAACTTAGACACATCCTGCATGGAAACAAAACCTTTCCACACTTGTGGTCCTTTGGGGGTAAAATCTGATTTTTGTTCTAAACCTGACTGCAGGGCTGAATCTGGTGACCTGGAATAAAAATAAATATGTATATAATTTGAGTCTAATGGCTGCAAAATTTGATTTCAAAAATTACACAACTTTACACAACCTCAAAAATTATTATAAGTACATTACAGTAAAAGTAGGACTGGTGACTGTATTATATGTTTTGTGTTTGTTAATGCTCCATTGCTCTCTATATCTCAACTTACAGTAGAATCAATGACAGGTGATTGTTTTTATTCCTCGATCTCTATCACTCACCAAACAGTAGAATCAATGATTGAAGACTGTATTATGTGTTTTTGCATTTGTTTTTTTATCCCTTGCTCTCTTAACACTCACCTAACAATAACAGTAGAATCAGCTACAGGAGACTCTGGCATATTTTGCTCTGGTTCCTCTAGTTTTGTTGGTTTTTGTTCTTTTGCTCTCTTTGCCTCTTCCTCCATCTGTTCTTTCTTTGCTTTTTGAATTGCCTTCAATACTTCCTTCACAACGTCTTCTTCTTTCTTTTGTTCTTCTTCAGTTTTTATTTTCACTTTTTTATCGCTAGAACTTGGTTCCTCTATCTTGACTTTTCGAGCAACACGAACCTTTTTAGGTGTTGTATCTTTAACAGCTCGAGGAGGGGCTTCTTTCCCCGTGCATATCTTACAGTTCAGATCGAATAAATGATTTTTATGTTGTGGAGTTGTGTCCCCTATCAAACCTCCAACAAAATCAAAGGCTTGTGTATCAGCTTTTGACTTTTCCACTTTTTTCTGCTCCATCTTTTTTATACCATGATCCTACAAGTAAATACAAATTAATTTTAATAGTTTTAGAAAGCAACTAACATGATTTATTAACACTTTTCATGTTCACAAAAACAAGTAAAAGTGTGAGCAATAAATGTATGGAGGGGTTGGAAGGCAGTTTTTGTCAGCACCCGCCACCCAGACAATTGTAATTGAGAATTATAGTGCATTATAGTGTGAAAAGTTGCTCTGATACCCATCACCCATGTATTATTAATACAATGTGCCTTCCAAACCCCCCCCCTACATTTTTTTCTGGAACAGCCCTCAGTATAAATGTGAAAACACATCATACAGTATTCCCAGCTGAAATTATGAAGAAGGATGGACAGACAATTAGACAGGGGGTATTATAACTTGTCTGCAAAAAACATATCAAACTGATTATGCAAAAAAATATTACTATTATTTTCTGTAATCTGAAAGAAACTTATACATTTTCATTTCAGTAAACGCCAATTTTTTAAGTGCTTTTTTTTCTGAATAAGTCATACTGATTGATCAAAGGTCAATCTGTGTAATAACATAATTGAACAATAGACTCGAACTAGGATATCATAACATAAGCATTGTGACATCAGAAATTTGTTGTACAGGCAAGTTCACAAATTTGAAAGTTAAAAGTCCTTTTGACGTACTGACTTGTTCATTGCTATTTAACTACTTACTGTGACATTTATATGCCGGAGCGACCGGAGAAAAACTAACAACCTTTGATAGGAAAACTGACAATCATAGTCAATTAAGATAAGAGTCTAGTGCACCCACACAAGGGGTTCGAACTCACAACCTCACTGTTGACAGGCTAGTGATTACAGTGCAGAACTACTTAGACCACATGGCCACCTGAACCCCTGAAACTTAATTATAAATTATAATGGAGTGAAATAATATACAAACCTCTAATACAGTAAGATCCTCATCTTCCGTAGCGTTTACGACATCAATTTCTATTTCTCCTTTATGAGTTTTTTTTACAAAATGTTCTCCTTCCTTCATGAGTTCTTCCTCTTGTTGTACAATCATGTCAAGTTCCTGCAATGTAAGAAACGGATATTGATGATGGGAGTTTTTTTAAACAACCTTGACTGGCTATACAATACAAGTATTAACTCTTAAGAAAATTTACTCCTTAATTCGTTTATATAGCATTGCATAATACACTTATTTAGAAGAAAATACGCCCAACCATTTGCATTGTACCAGTTTAGTATTTCCTGAAATCTTGTGATTTAAAGATAATGACCATACCGAACTGAAGGCTAATAATAATAAGTATGATGCCAATTATCCAAACTGCTATTCTTTTGTTTTCCACAACCCAAAGACCTAACTTATATTCTCATTTAGTGTTATTTACACCTTTACAAAAGTATTAAATCAGCTAAGCTTTTGGAAGTCCAAAAGAGCGTCTGCTCTATGGTCGGGTTGTTGTCGCTTTGACACATTCCCCATTTCCTTTCTCAATTTTATCAGCAATAAAGTAAGTAATATTATTGAATAATACAAACATGTTTTGTTTCAAATTCTCTCCACTTTGCTAGTTCTCTAGAGGCCAGTTCATCTGGGGTCATTCGTATCAATTTATTAGGCTTCAACTCTCCATTCAAAATCTTTCTAAATAAACCCTGAAAAAAAATATGTAGTCACATGTGATATCATAGAATGTTCAGGTAAATTGTGATTAGCTGGGCCATCATTGTCTGTTTATCTTTTTTTTTTTAAAAATTCAGTATTGCTTGCTTTTATCCATAAATCTTTTTGAGACTACTTTCTAGAACATTAAGAGCTTGGAATATTGTATAGATACATGTGGTGTTCAACTATTTTTTGCCCTCTAAATGTGTTTTAATATTTTTTAATTGTATTTTTAGGTATGCTCTATTGGTCTTATATCAAAACTGAAAAATGTACCTTTTAGCAGTTTTTTTCTATTTTAGATTTAATGAAAATACTTGAAACGTTTTTCAGCAGACCATATAATCAAATAACTTATATTGTAATGGAGTAATGTCCCTTTTATAAAAGTTTTTTTTTTATACAATTTTTTTATACAAGTGAGAGGTTTAGCCAGCTATAAAACTAGGTGTAATCTACTATTTTCTACATAAAGAGATGTCTGTACAAAGTACAAATAATATGACAATTGTGTTCTTTTGATGTTTTGTATTTTGATTTTCACATAATGATAAATTCATAAAGGATTTTATGTTTTGAGTTTTCCTTAGAGTTTAACATTTTTGTTATTCTACTTTTAAACAAACTTGACTAAATACCACTAAACCTTGATGTGAGAGGTTTAGCCAGCTATAAAACTAGGTTTAATCTACCATTTTCTACATGTGAAATGCCTGTACAAGTCAGGAATATGTTTTCTGTTTTCTGATGTTTGATATTTTGATTTTCACATTTGATAAAGGATTTTCTGTTTTGAGTTTTCCTTACAGTTTAACATTTTTGTTATTTTACTTTTAAACAAACTGACTAAATACCACTAAACCTTACTGTGAGAGGTTTAGCCAGCTATAAAACTAGGTTTAATCTACCATTTTCTACATGTGAAATGCCTGTACAAGTCAGGAATATGTTTTCTGGTTTTTAATGTGTTTGATATTTTTGATTTTTAAATTTGATAAAGCATTTTCTAATTTGAGTTTTCCTTAGAGTTTAACATTTTTGTTATTTTAATTTTAAACAAACTGATTAAATACCACTAAACCTTGATGTGAGAGGTTTAGCCAGCTATAAAACTAGGTTTAATCTACCATTTTCTACATGTGAAATGCCTGTACAAGTCAGGAATATGTTTTCTGTTTTTTGATGTCTGATATTATGATTTTCACATATGATAAAGGAGTTTCTGTTTTGAGTTTTCCTTAGAGTTTAACATTTTTGTTATAATTTTACTTTTAAACAAACTAACTAAATACCACTAAACCTTGATGTTAGAGGTTTAGCCAGCTATAAAACTAACGTAAGGGTACCCAAATTGCACCGAGTACCCAAATTGCACCTATTTAGAAAAAAATAGCAACAAAAATCTTACAAGATTTCCTAGAGACTAAACAATTTGTATTTTTATGATTTGATACTATGCACATCTTTCAACATAGGTAAACATATTTAGATATACACAAAACGTTCATAGTTTTTATCAACAGATGGACTGTTTACTGAAAAAGCAAAATGTACCAAAACGTCACCATGCGACGTCATCAAAACGTCATCTTTTTAAAATTAGCAAATACAATATATTATAAGTATCCATTTCGTAAAATATGAAGAGTAAGCATGGAAAAATATCCAATTGTTCAAAATATTTGAAGAAATTAAACAAAAGCCCGGTTATTAGACTTTTGACAATGTGAATCTAAGCATGGATGCAATTTGGGTACTCCTCATTACAGAATCATGGATAGTTTGGAGGTTGATTCAAACCCATTTTTCAATGACTCAATATGGATTAAAATGTAAATTGGTGTACCTATACAATCAAGAAGGATAGGGCTACAAAATAAACACAGTATAGACATTTTTTTCTTGATCATAAAAAAATGTAGGTGAAAACACTGTCAAAATAGGTACAATTTGGGTACCGTCACGTTAGGTTTAATCTACAATTTTTCTACATGTGAAATGCCTGTACAAGTCAGTTTTCTGTTATTTTACTTTTAAACAAACTGATTAAATACCACGAAACCTTGATGTGAGAGGTTTAGCCAGCTATAAAACTAGGTTTAATCTACCATTTTCTACATGTGAAATGCCTGTACAAGTCAGGAATATGTTTTCTGTTTTCTGATGTGTTTGATATTTTGATTTTCACATATGATAAAGAATTTTCTGTTTTGAGATTTCCTTAGAGTTTAACATTTTTGTTATTTTACTTTTAAACAAACTGACTAAATACCACTAAACTATGATGTGACAGGTTTAGCCAGCTATAAAACTAGGTTTAATCTACCATTTTCTACATGTGAAATGCCTGTACAAGTCAGGAATATGTTTTCTGTTTTCTAATGTGTTTGATATTTTGATTATCACATTTGATAAAGGATTTTCTGTTTTGAGTTTTCCTTAGAGTTTAATATTTTTGTTATTTTACTTTAGAACAAACTGACTAAATACCACTAAACCTTGATGTGAGAGGTTTAGCCAGCTATAAAACTAGGTTTAATCTACCATTTTCTACATGTGAAATGCCTGTACAAGTCAGGAATATGTTTTCTGTTTTTTGATGTTGTGTATTTTGATTTTCACATATGATAAAGAATTTTTTGTTTTGAATTTTCCTTAGAGTTTAACATTTTTGTTATTTTACTTTTGAACAAACTGACTGGATACCACTAAACTTTGATGTGGTGAACCAATAACATGAATGGGGAATTACATTGCACACCTACCTTGTTTTTAATATCTTTGATGTTAAATATCAGACTACGATATTTATTTTTATATTTGTGACCCGTTTCTTTGAAGAAGCTGAACAGTTCATTTTCAATGTCAAGTGACAGGGACTTTATTTCACTAAGAGACAGCATTACATCGTCAGCTTTCTCTGCCCTGAAAAACAAACACACAATTATACTTTTACTTCTGTATGGAGGTTAGTTTCCAAGATTCAAATCCTTCCCTTAAACATTATAAGACTTAAAAGAGCAAATACTGTAAATTCAGAAATCATTGTGTCCAGTTGTTATTGCGACTTTGTCATTTTAGACTAGAATACGATTTGAATTTTTGCAATATTGAAAAAAAATCCTGTTTAGATTATTTGAAAAAATTCAAAATGTGAGTTTAAATTATTGCGATTAATACTCCTGTCTAACCATCTCAATAATTTCTGAATTTACAGTACTGTTATCAAACTATTAAATACTTTTATTCACTTCTAACAAACAATTTGTAAATTTTGCAGTTGAATATTATTTTTTTTTCCTGGTTTCTGGTGTAGATTCAAAATTTGTTTAAATGAAATAACCCTTATGAAATAAAACGTTATATTTTACATGCTTTGTTCAGCTGATAAAATATATACTTTAGTGAGTTTAAGCAAATCAACCAGTTTTATCCTTTTTAATTTTTTACTATATCAGACTGTCTTTCTATGTTGTGATATTACACTATTGTTTCAGGTAAGGGTGAAGGTGGGTACCTATTAAAACATTTAAATGGACTGCATTTGTTTGCACCTGTCCTAAGTCAGGAACCTGTTTTCTCGTTTCTCGTTTTTTTATGTAGATTATACCGTTGGTTTTTCCGTTTCAAGGGTTTAACATTAGTCATTTTTAGAGATCCTTTATAGCTTGCTGTTCAATGTGAACCAAGGCTAAATGTTGAAGACCCTACTTTGAACTATAATAGTTTACTTTTACATATTGCGACTTGGATGAAGAGTTGTCTCATTGGCACACATAATAGCACATCTTCTTATATATATCAACATATATTTCATATTCATATTTTTTTGACACAGATATTAAACTTTCAGTATTACAACATATCAAATCAGTGTGTACCTTGTAGCTAAAGCATCTCTCAGTGACTTTCTAACATTGAGTCTGATTGGATCAGGACCATTATCGTCTGTCTTTGTGTCACTTTTCCCTTTGTCCGTCTTCTCATCTCTTGATTCCTTTTTACTTTTGTCTGTCTTTTCCTCTTTTTTGCTTGACACATATTTACTGGAATGTTTGTCATCATGTTTTTTATGAGTACTTTGTGATTTTTGGTCTTTGGATGAATCTGAATGGGACTTTTTTCGTTCTTTGGATGAATCACTCTTGCGATCCTTACTGCTGTCCTTTCTGTCTCTATCTTTGTTGCTATGGTGATGATGTTTACTGCCATTATGAGAGCCCTTTTCGTGCTGTTCAGAATGCTTGTGATGGGATTCTTTATCCTGTTTACCTGCAACTATAAATATAATCTTTTGTAAGAAAGTGGGAAAAACTAACAAATTCTTTAGTGAACAAATTGGCAATTAAGTCAATATGTAAGCTTAAAAAATATTGGGAGTAGATTTGAATTAGTTTCTTACTGACAGTTACCTTGACCTATGTGATGCTAGGAAAAAGGATTGAGTATAAAAAATTCTCTCTAACTATCTACCAGTGCACATATTTTATTTGTCATAAGGCAATTGAAGTCCAACATGTTTTTTTTCTCATAAACATCCTATAAAAAATGTATACATTAAATTGCCAACAAAGCAATTTTCTAGATGAAAAAATATTTATAAGTGGCATAACTCCTGTACAAAGATGATCAGTGCTGATTTTTGAAATTGTCTAGACAAATAACTGATATAATCTCAACTTGTTCTTAAAAATCTAGCAAGGTATCATTTTGTAGTGGTGATAATAAATCAGATGGACCAACAGATGCTGTTTTTCTATGTTACCTGCACAGCTTGTCAAAGGGGGACAATCAAGGTAGACAACAAATATATGAAGGATTCCTTCCAAACCACACACACAGCTCAGCCACTATTAGATACTTACTTTCAGTACCCTTGAGCTTTTTAATACTCGGCAGGAGCACAGAGTATGATGGATTTTTCTCCAGCCAGGCACATAGCTCGGCCTCTTTTAGATACTTACTTTCCGTAGCCTTGAGCTTTTTAATACTCGGCAGGAGTACAGAGTATGATGGATTTTTCTCCAGCCAGGCACACAGCTCAGCCACTATTAGATACTTACTTTCAGTACCCTTGAGCTTTTAAATACTCGGCAGGAGTACAGAGTATGAAGGATTTTCTCCAGCCAGGCAAATAGCTCGGCCTCTATTAGATACTTACTTTCCGTACCCTTGAGCTTTTTAATACTCGGCAGGAGTACAGAGTATGATGGATTTTTCTCGAGCCAGGCACATAGCTCGGCCTCTGTTGGAGCCTTGTCACCAGTGAGTATCTTGCCAGTTGTCTTTTCAATAACGACAATTCTTTTGTCACCGGTCAACTGGAAAATAAAAAAGCAAATACTTCCTAATATAAGTTGACTTAAGGATGTACTTAAGTGAGGTTTCAAAATTTGTGCCAAATGTTTCGGACTTCTTGTTTTTTTTTCCATACAATCCAATGTAAAATATTTTGCCCCATACGCTACTTCAAAAAGAGGGTAGTATACCTTACATAATAATGACTTCACAGTTCAGCAAGCAAGCAAACTAACCAAAGATGTTACCTTTTATATCTACCAACTGAATGCAATCGGCTGTAAAAGTTTCAATTTTGGAATGGCTGTTGTCCTCGTTCATGGGGAATAATATAATTAAATACCATCAAGGTTAATAAACTGTGATCATGCAAAACTAAGTGAATAAATGATTAAATCATTCTGATACATCAAAACAATCATACAGTCTCTACTACTATTACTATAAGTCTATCATCATGATCATGATTACAATATATATTTATATATATATATAATTATTTCCCATATTGGTTTAAGCATTTTATTAGATAACTATCAACTAGAGTACACATGTATAAGTTTCATAGTCAAATAAACAGTTTTCTTCAAAAAGCATTTAAGGTGGTACCCAACACTTTCTCTAAAAATAGTTTGGCTTGTTTTAATTTTCATAAAAAACCAAAGTATTTACTTTGACCCTTTAACAAAAATTTTGAACCAACCGTTGTATCAGAAAAAATACACTGGTTATCATGGTTATATAGCAGTTTGACAAACACTAATTTTGATCATTGAGAAGCTTGATATTCCCTCAACAACACCATATAATTAAAACGTTTAGCTGATTTTACAGAGTTATCTCCCTGTAGTGTAAGGCACCACCTTAAGAAGTACAGTACTCTCACTTCAAGTTAACAAACTATTTAAAGTAGATAAATTGCTTTTCACCAATTCACTTTTAGAAAACTTCCAACTGCAAAAATGATGAATATGACAGTTTAAATCATTTTCCCCAAGGTATTCTGTGTACATGTTGTTTTAAAGGAAAATAAAGCAAAAGCTTGTCAAATGAGCTCTAGTCAACCAGTGGTTTTTTTTCATGATGAAATCAAAAATAAATTATTCCATAGTTTCAAAGCAGAATTTTGCATCACTCTACAGCCAAAATATTTTTCCAAAATAGATGGTTAAAATTGGTAATTTCCTCTTCACCACAATCCTGCTATGATGCTAATTGAAATTTTAATTTGTGTAAAGAGTACTGCATAATTTGAAAATAATTATATTTCATTGATAACGCACAGTAGATATAATTCTGAAAATAGTATACCAATTTCATAGTACAACAATATTTAATACATTAAAACATACAAACTTAAACAATTATATCAAACTTTTTTTTTGTGCTAGGGTCATTGTTTTTACTTCATAATGAAATTACAGATACATGTAAGAAAGTTTAATGGTTAGAATGAACTTTTTCATAATACTCATTCTGTTAAAAAAAAAAAAAATTCATGTAAGCATGGTAAGTTGGACTAAAGCAATTTAAGAGTCGAAACTAATTATAAACACTAAAGAACAGACTGTTCCCAAATTTTTTTAGAGAGTTAACCCAGATAAGTAACAACATGCATGCACTCTTACCTTAGTTGGCCTCTGATAGATTTATTTAAAATAAATAAAATGTGGTTAATAATTCAAAATTGACTGTTAAAACCATCTTATAACATGTAAAACACAGCTTTCTCCAGAAAAATAACATTTGATTTTTAAGAATATGTATAAAAAATGTAAGAAATTATCAGAAGTTTGAGTCAAAAGATTATAATAAAAGAAATAGTTTTATTTCCTCACGTTCACTTGTGTTGATTCATTATAATTTGGATGTTAAAGGATGTGGAAATTTTTAGAAAGCTTGAATGCAACCTTTGGCAAAATTAAACTACAATTTCTTCTCAACCCAGAAAAAATTGGTACTCAGGAATATAAATGAATTCACAGTATTTGAGATGAAGTCAAAAGATGTGTATCCCCAATTTAACATGTTTTATACCATGTATACTGTGGATTCATTTATTTTCATGGATACTAATTTTTGTGGAATTATGATTACTGTTAAAAAAAAACTATTTTAGCGGTTATTTTATTTTCACGTTAAACCCTTTCTAGTACACTTCACACCGATTTAAGTTTTGCAATTTTCTAATCTTTCTTGATGTTGTTTTATAAGGAAAGATCTAAGTTATACATATTCATGCCAATTCCAATTAGCATCATTTTTCTATTCGTGAACGTTTCAAAATAGATAACTCACAAAATAAGTTTGTTTACAATACATGCATTTTCATGGTTGGTCGATTTTTGGTAGTTTTGCAAAAGTCTGCATTTCAGCGAATATAAAATTTGTGATTTGTTGAAAATTTAAATTTCTGGCACATCTGTATCCACAAAACCTACAATATTTTTATCCGACCAATAATTTGATCCCACAGTATTTGACAATACAGATAAACATGCAATTCCCCTACTCAGAATCTAAAGAACTATGGGTAATCTAATTGTTCGTACACCAAAATGAAAATAATGTCATTTCTATTGTTTAGAACGTTTTAAATCAATTACAACATTTTGGTGTACGTTTTTCGAAAATATTACACAGAATGCATTAGATTCTGAAAGAGCCTATATTGAGTTAGGACATTAAAGTTGTCTACCTTGACCGTTGTCTGTTCTTGCTGACTATGTATAATATTAAGTGAGTCTTGTGAATGATTGATGATACATTCGTTACTACAATACACGGAATCCCACCTCGACACTTTGCCACATTTAGGTCCGATACACCGGGGTAACTTTTCCTGTTAATTATATTCATTTTCGTTATGATGATTCCACTGTATTCACAAGATCTAGACAGTGAGACTAAATATAGCTTGTAATCATTTCAACATATACTGTAAATTCAGAAATGATTGCAATGTTTTTATTATTGCAAAAATGTGACAGTTATAATCGCAATAATTCAAACTAGAATTTTCATTTTTTTTAAATAATTTAAACAAGATTTTCTCAATATCGTAAAAATTAAATTCGTATTTTAATCTAACATGACAAAATCACAATAATAAATGCACGCAATAATTTCTGAAATTTATACAGTATTGGTATCTTGTTGTGTTATGGTGATTCCGTTGTATTCATAAGATGTTGACGGACTATAAACATGATATATAGCTAGTATAAATATGACTGACAATGAATAACACTTCACTAGATACTAAATGACACAGAAGGTACATTGTAACAACTATCAATCTGAAACCATACAGCCTTCAACAATAACCAAACCTCTTATTGCATACCATGTATTCTTAAATTGTAAATAATTATAAGTTCTAAATTGAAAACTGTAACAGGACTTAGCAAGAAAAAAACAATATATAACAGGCTATTATTTGAACTTGGAATTATTTTTAATTATGGAATTTGCTTGATTTCTTGTTATTGAAATTTTTAATAAATTCCATGTTTATTTGTAAACAATTTTATTCATTGATATATGTGTTGCCTTGTACTGAAATGCTCTGTGCTGCGCACAACACTATCTAACCAAAATATATTGTATGGAAAGTGTTATTAACCGCTTAAAAGATTATAATACCAAATAAACATGGAATTTATTAAAAAAAAAATAACACAAGAAATTATGCAAATTCCATAATTAAAAATAGTTCCAATTTCAAATAATAGCCTGTTATATCCTTAACAGTTAATAACATCTGCAACTGAAAACAAAAATAATTAGTTTAAACTCGTCTTTTCAGAATCTAAATGACTATTTGGGTTATCTCATTGTTTGTAAAAAAAATATGAAAAGAACATTACAAAGTTCTTCATTGGTTGAATTTCTATTGTTTAGAACATTTTAAACCAATCACTACATTTTGGTGTATGCTTTTGAAAATAATACCCAGAATGCATTAGATTCTTAAATGTCGAATTGGAAGTCAATATCTGTCACTGAAACACAAACAAACAATTATCAACAAACAAACAAACAAACAAAATCCTATAATATATCCATGTAATTACCTCTGATTTTTTCTGTTCTGTAGAAGTTTTCCTGACAGGTGCCAATATTTTAGCTTTATCAGGAGTAAATATTTCCAGAAAGTTCTCAGATTTAACCGCTTTCTTATCAAGTTTTCCAGGTGTGACTGAATGTTTATCAGATGTACTTGAGACCTCAGATTTTCCAGTTGTCCCACCTTTTTCAATTTTACCAGGTGTGTTTATCGTCTTTTCTGATTTTACAGTATCCTTTTGAAATTTTCCAGGTAAATTTGTTCCCTTGACCTCTTGACCTTTCACTGTCCCTTTTTCAGTTTTTCCAGATGAGGTCATGACCTTAACCTCTTGTCCTTTAGCACCAATCACTTTCTCTACTTTTCCTCCTAGTAAGGAGACTTTTCCTACAGCTTCCTTAGAACCCTTTTTCACAATAACAGTTTCTCCAGTTTTTTGTGTTGCGACCTTTTTCTCACTCTTCAAAGAAGATGATCCTGAAGCTAGTTTGTGTTCCGTGACTTTTGTACCTGGCACTGTTTTCTTATCAACTTTTCCTGAAGCTACAGGACTTTTGTCTTTATTTTCACTTTTCTTACCTTCAAGGACTTTTTTCTTGGACTGAAAAGAAGAAATACGGTCAACAATTTTCTTAATCCGTTTTGACAAATTATTTTAAAGTACGGTATTGACTATACACCTTATTGCTATTTGGAAATCTGTCCCGTTTGACCAAGAATCTGCCCATCTTGAACTATTGATGTCATACAACAACCCCTTTTCCATTGTGGCATCAGATATTTTGTATTAAGACTTCAAAATTGTACAGGAACATTTTGATGTCCAATAATGGTGGAAAATAGCAATAAGGTGTATTGTCAATAAACGTTTTATTTTTTTGACATTATTTTATGATAATATAAAGTAATTAATCTCCACCAACAAAAAATGACTGCCATGACAATAGGGCTTAAAGTTGTGTTGAGCACCAGTCAATCAATCAATCATATTTATAAGTCAATATAAGCATGGTTATCTAAGTCTAGTTCATTTTATTTATTATCGCTATTATCTGTATTTTTCCTTTGATGTTTTTTTGTGATAATTTTCATATCACTCGTGTAGAGCGAGAATGAAAATTATCGCTAGTTTCTAAGGTCCTTAGCAACAGCGTATTAATCTAATTCATTCGCTAGAGTGTCGACCAATCAGAAAAGATTAGCCGGAACTATACAAAAACATGTTATCGGATGACTGCGCTGAAATGTCAAAGATGATTTCTCGTTTTAATATTTTACCGTGAATTTCGCCGTTAAATAATCTATTGGAAGTTAATAAATGAAATCAAATCATGTTTTTAACAGATAGAAAATGTCCTTTTTTAATATAAGTCTACTTCAAACAAATCATCGTAGGTCTGTCTGCATATGTACATTTCTTCATGCATGATTATTTCTTCGTCTGCTTTGAAAATACATTATATATTCAACCGTTCACTTCATTTTGAAACGTAAAAACACCAAATTACAGCTTATCAACAGTGAAAATGGTCCTCGCCATATTTGAACACGCCGGATGGTTAGATGAGACATCTTTTTTCAAATGAATGAACTACCTGAGCGACTACATATTTATATCAAATAAGCCTACGCCAAAAAAAATAGTACCACAAAAGAAAATGCATTATCATCGTATAAGATACTTTTTTTTAACTGAAATTTAAATTAAATGATATTCCAAAATACAAATAATAGCGATAAATAGATTATTTATGTTTTGTTAAACTCGATGCATTTTCTCATTCTCATCTCATCTCAGGGCTCCGAATGAGAAAATGCATCTCGTTTAACAAAACATAAATAATCTATAATTATACCAATAATATACTGTTGAATTCATATGAAATTTTCATACAATTTTCATCGTCAATTTTGTGAAAAAAATAAAAACCACAATATTAATACTCTATGGAATGTTCTGCTAAAAATATTGAGTGAAAATTAAATCTTTTTCATTAGATACACTTGAAACCTAAATGTTGGAAAATAAAAGTACAAATCATTTGATAGCAAACAATTTGTGAGCTATTGCTTAATTGGTAAACAAACAAAGGTCATTTGGTACTATGGTTTCCCCAAATTAAAACAAGTCCCATTGATAAAGTCTATACTCTGACTTGATATGGTCTACATGTTTTCAAACAAGATCTACATATACAAATATCTCTTCATCTTGAATATGTTGGAAATATGTTGTACCAGATGAAATCGTGTAAAAAATGTGAAATAAAATACAAAAGTCAAATTCACTTTATGATCAAGTTATATATGTAGAAAGAAAAAAATATAGCCAAAGGGCAGACACAGGACACTATATAAAAGACTTGCCCACTTTAGCAAAGTTAAATCTATGGCAATACTTACTGTTAGTTCTGCTTTACCAGTTTTAACAATCTTATCTCCCTTTTTCAATCCAGGCATCTTAACAATCAGAGGTTTAGACCCTGAGGTGGTTTTACTGTCTTCTAATTTGGATTTGCCTTTGATCTTTTCTATCTTTTCTTTCTCTGTAAGATAAATGTGGGAAATATTTTACAGCAGCCATGTCAAAGGAACTCCAATAGTATGATAACTATGTATTTTTTAGGTAATAAGCATTGTGCATAAGTTTCATAACATTTGTTTGAGGCAAACTTAAGTTCGAGAACGGAAACAAAAAATTCAGCAAATTTTCCATTTCGAAAGGGGCATAACTCTAGATCTGTAAAAGTGACACCACCAAAATTCATTGGGCATGTTTATTGACCACAATCAATAGAGAAATAGCAACATTTACAAGGCTGCAATGGTAAACAATGGATTTTTTTTACCTGCCATCACAGAAAATATAGACTTTATAAAGGCAACAAGTGCGTTACCATATTTGTCTACTCAAGACAGGTTCTAATATTCTATAAACCTGGAGACTGTAAAACTGTTGGAGTGGAGAAATATCATAATAAAAGAGTTATAGTCATGACAGTGGTGGAATATGTATCACTAATTATTTGTTATCTTTCCTTTTCAAACATTTACAGAAAGTTGTGTTCTTTATATGTGACATCATCATGCATGGTTACCTACCCTTACAACCATCACAGATATACTCTTCTTCCTTGTCCGCCATTTCTTTTCCTCTCTCACGAGTTATCCCGATACATTTACCATGGTACCAATTCTCACATCTATCGCAGCAAATCATAAATCTGGAAATACCATGGCAACATTAAAAGTGCCAGTCTTTGTAAAAATCAGGCAATTAAGGTAAAAATCAAAACATGATAAGAAAAAACCCACCAAGCTAATCATTCTATTTAATACTAACCATCATCCTGAGTTAAAAATTATAAGTCTTTCGTTTGTGTGTGTCTGGTAATATCAAATAACTCGTTTAGAAAATTGGTAAGAATGATAGCAAATTACAGAGTTATCTCCCCTTATTCGTTAATTTCTAGTGCATTTCAACCAAATTGTATCTTCTACAATTTTCGGCTCTCCCTTGACACCATTTGCAAGTATGGTCTTAAGGAAACGATGATAGTCCGTCGGAAGGGGACGATAAATGGCTGACCCGTGTAAAGAGAGAGCCATATCTCTTGCACGTTAAAGACACCCTTGTAGATTTCGAAAAAGAGTAGGCTAATGCCGCTACAAGGCAGCACTCGCACCCGCAAAGTGGAGAGGGATTAATATAAGTTGCAAAACTTGTTTCCCAATCCACTATAAATAAATATGTTTAAACTAAAACTAAACTATTACCAGAACAGAAAACAGAAATGAATGTTATTTTTGTGCATGACTACATATTATGAACTGAAATCAATGTCAAATTGGGTGGGATTTTTTGGTCATGTTTTCACCACTGCCTGATTCTTAGACTGGCACTTAACAGTATAATAACAAAAGTCTAGAAAACACTAAAATAAAAAATAAAGACAGGAACGCCACCAAATACCAAGTGTGATTTTTAAGTTTTGTAAGTCACAGTAAGCAGTTTGCTGTTTGAAACTAATTAGTTATGCTTTTTGGTTGCTGTCTCGCTGACATATATACTGTGATATGCAAAAAGGGTATTGTTGATTTATTATTACATGTATTATTTATGGGATATATTTTCAGTGAATTTCTTCAATAAAGCTGGAGCATGAATTAAATGGTTCAACAAAATAAAAATATTGTAGAAGTTTGTATCGATAAAATTAGCCACCTTTGAAAAACACATGTTTTTTTCTCACGTCAGTTTTGTATCAACGAAATCAGACATCTTTGAAAAATAAATTTTGCTCAATCCATAATAAAGAGTACCCACAAAATCACATAAATAGACTGTTAATTACCCTATATGTAGCTAACATTGTACGTACTTGTTACCATATGGTTTGTTACAGATACAGTATTTACGATCTGGAGGCTCATATTCTTCTTCGCTGTCCATATCTTCATCATCATCATCTTCTGATGATGATTCTTCGTCTTCTGACTTTTCTTTCGCTTTTTCTTTTGCCTTTTTGATCACTTCTAATAGAAATAATTAACTTATTCTTTATTGTTCATACAAAAAAATAAAAAAATTATGAAAATGTAAATTAACATCATCAGATCACTGGTTGAATTTCCAATGTTTAGGACATTGTAGGTCAATCACAAAGATTTTAGACCACATGTTGCACTTTAGATTTCTTTTTTACAACATGGTTGCTGTCTCATTGACATATATACCCTATACAATCAATCTATTTATGTAAAAACTTATTATTGTTTTCCACAAATTGCTTAAAACCCTTGATTGCTATCTGCCAATTTTGTTTGTTTTTTTTGTTTAGGTTAAAGCTATAGGTTTTTCTTTTGAATCGTATCACATTTGCAATCCCGTGACCATTAATAGCTTACTTTATGGAATAGGTTCTATTCATTGTTGAAGACCTTCAGTTGTTAACATCCTCATACCTTAGTATCTGTTTGATAGTAGTCAATTATTTTACATCTTCTTCTTTTAAATAGTAACTACTGATTACACACCTGTATCCATTAAAAGGCCTCTTTTAAACATAGCAATTGTCAATCACATGACAAACTTACCGGGTTCTTTTTTCTCTTTTTCTTTTACTGTTTTCTTTTCCTGTTGTTTTATCGTTTTTACCTCCACTTTTTCTACTTCCTTATCTGTACCTTCATCTTCAGACTTTGTTGTTTTCTTTCGCTGTTTTCTTTCCTTTTTAAGAAATTCTTCAACAAGTGGATTTCTTACTCTTTTTCTCCGTAATACACGGCCATCGTCTTCCATTTCTGATCCAGTTATGTCAGACGTGTCTAAATCACTAGAACCCTTGACTTCAGAAACTTTTCCACGCTTTGGCACGGACTTTGGTGTTACTTTTTTCACCTGTTTTGTTTCTACATTTGCTTTACTAACCGCAGTCTCTTTTTGCGATACTTTTTCATCTTTATTTTTTGTTTCAATATCATCTTTCTGAACCACATTTTCTGTCACACTTGATACATCTTCATCTTCTTTCTTTTTCTCTACCGGTTCACATACCTGTACACTTAAAACATTGTCAGAACCTGGAACAATTTCAGCTTGAAACTGAACAGCCTCCTCTGGCAAAGAGACGAACTCAATGTTTTCTATCGTAGCCTCAAACTGAATGGGTTCTTCTTCTCTATCAGAATCTGAAGTAACCATAGATACTGATACAATTCCAAAGTTAGAATCAATAGAAGAATTCAAATCATCTGATTTGTCAGCAACTCTTTTGTATAGTTCCTTTATTTTTATATTTTCATCGTTACCTCCCTTAAAAGGTGAAACTTCTGATTCACTTAGTTCCTTTATTTTTGTATATTCATCATTACCTCCCTTTGACGGTGAAACCTCTGATTCACTTTCTTGCAGTGGAATTTGTTCAACAGGCTTTAATTCATTAGATTCATTAACTGAATTTTCATCAGCTGCAATACTTTTTTCAATATCTTTTTCATCTGAGTCAATTTTCTCTTCAACTTTTTCATCTGAATCAATTTTCTCTTCAACTTTTTCATCTGAATCAATTTTCTCTTCAACTGTAACTACAACAGTTTCATCATTTAAAACTTCTGTATGATCCTGATTATTTGAAGCTGAGTCATAACTATGTTTATCACTCTCATCAGGTTTTGTAAGTTCCTGTTTTTGTTCCTCATCTTTCCTGACAACACCATCAGGTTTAAACAAATCAGTCATTGTAAGGTCTAAAAACTCTTCTGATTTTCTAAATTTCTTTTTCACAGATTTGGGAGTTTTCATTTCACCATTTTCCTCCTTTTTCTTTGAATCGTGAGAATCTTGCTGTGTTATATGAGAGTCTTCCCCATTTTCGTGTTTTAATTTGACCATTTTCCCATCAACACTATCTGTCTCTGAATGTTTACGTTTTAAAGCACTTGATTCCATAATTTGCTTTGACAATGCCTCAAAAATATTTTTACTGGCAGACATATCTTTCTTAATTGAACTTTGAACCTTAGTATTTTCTGATTTAATAGCACTTAAGGGCTCATCCTCTTCATCACTGCTTACTTTTTTGTCCTTTTTTGTCAGAGATTTTGTTTTTTCTTCTTTTCCTTCATTCTTTTTTGCACTTTTGTTTTTCTGATTTTTCTGATTTTCTTCTTCACTTGATAAATCTTCAAGTTCTTCCTTTTTCCCTTTTTTGCCCATTGACGTTTTTCCTCCTTTTAGTTTTTTCCCTTTTGCTGTCTTTGGAGACTCTTCCTCCTCACCAGACTCCTCAGATTCTTCCTTCACTTTCCCTTTTTTTCCTTTCTTTTTAGGTGATTCATTTTCAGTTATTTGTTTTCCCTTACCTTTTTTCCCTTTTGTAATTTTAATGTCACTTTCACTTTCAGTATCCTGTTTTTTCCCCTTGCCTTTCTTTTTCTTTTTATTGTCATCATCACTTTGTTCAACTTTTTGTTTCCCTTTTCCTTTCTTTCCTTTCCCTTTCTTTGGTGTTTCTTCTTCACTTTCACTTTCTGTGTATATTTCCTTCCCTTTAATTTTCTTTGGTCTGCCTGGCTTTCTCTTCTCTGTTTTGGGTGACTCCTCTTCGCTTTCACTTTCAGAACTGTCTTCATTCTTTCCTTTCTTTTTCAAATTGTCTTTCTTCTTCCCTTTTTTTGGTGATTTTTCATCACTTTCATCATCAGCATCCTCCTCCTGCTTTTTATTCTTACTCAACGACGGCCCTTTTTTCCCTTTTTGCTTTGGCATCTCTTCTTCACTATCAGAATCATCTTTCACTTTTTTACCTTTTCCTTTTTTGTCTTTTTTATTAGTCAGATTTTCAGCCTCACTTTCAGATTCTTGATCTTTGACCTTTTTAGGTCTACCCCTTTTTCGTTTAACTTGTTCATCTTTTATGTCAGTCTCACTCTCACTTGAATTTTCATCATTCTCATCTTCAACCTTAAAAAAGTACAAAATGACATCAGGGCAATACATCATTTTAAACCCCCTTTAAATGCATGTTTATGCTTATTCTATTACCAGATGCTGTTCTGTAAGAAATCTTTTCACATCAAAATTCCAGCTTCTTGAATTGGAATACATGTTTTTTGCCTTATTTTATGCATAGATGCCAACCCTCTTTTGATACAATCAGTAACAAACTATCAAATTTTCTGTATTTATGAAAAGTTTTCAGTAATCATTTCAAAACGTGCATTTACCAATAAAAATATACTGACGAGTGATTGCAAAGTGATGTGCACTAACATGTTTCGTTTAACATGTTATCTGTAATATGTATTCCAATTATTAATTGTTCAGATGTTCTCGACTCGCACATTTTGGTTTTGTTAACTAAAGGGAAGTAGAGAAAGGGGGAAAGCTACTTCATAAAATGAAAGTTTGCCTCTTCGGAAGTAAGTTAGTTAGCCAACAATAGGTTGATAACTCCAGAGAACCGGAAGCATTACATTGGCGTTTTCTAAATACCGGACCAGGACGAATAAGTAATGATAAAAATCTGCTTTTGTAAAATTTGACCAAAATCTGTGACATACATGTAGTCCATTTAGGGTAGCTCAACCTAAAAATTTAGCCTGTATACCTGTTCAATCTCTTCCTCCTCCTCTTCTTCTCCTGTTTTCTTTGGTCTTCCTCTTCCCTAATAAGAAAACAGAAATTCTCTAAATTATAGACCTGAAACATTTGTCAAATTTAAGTGATTTTTTTAATGAGAAAAGGTGTTCATTCTATCAACAATATAAAAGAAATAAAAAAATTGTAAGGGTTCCGCGGAACCCAGTGTCTCGCCTATTTTTGCTGTAAATCACAGGCTCAACAACACTGAGGAAAAAAATCAATAAAAATATTCCTCTTGTTACTATTTTATGATTGTAAGAAAATTTAAGTCCATTTAAAAGTAAAATTACAGGAAAAAACGGAGTAATCTTTTTACAAACTTTACTTCTGGATACAATCTTATGATCATACATAAGCTTCTGTTAAAGTATAGTACAAACCCAGGATAGTTTAAGAAAGTTATTAAAATTTTAAAAACTTTAACCACAGAATGAATGTAATGGTTCCGCGCAGAAAAAATAAGTCCATTTAAAAGTAAAATATGAAAAAAAGGGATTTATTTATTTACAAAATTTACTTCTGGATACTATCTTATGATCATAAACAAGCTTCTGTCTAAGTTTGGTACAAACCCAGGATAGTTTAAGAAAGTTATTAAAATTCTAAAAACTTTAACCGCAGAGTGAATGTAATGTTTCCCTGCAGAAAAAAACTAAGTCCATTTTTAAGTAAAATACTGAAAAAATGGAATTTTATTTTTACAAAATTTACTTCTGGATATTATCTTATGATCATAAACAAGCTTCTGTCCAAGTTTAATACAAACCCAGGATAGTTTGAGAAAGTTATTAAAATTCTAAAAACTTTAACCACAGAGTGAATGTTTTGTTTCCCCGCAGAAAAAACTAAGTCCATTTAAAGTAAAATACTGAAAAAATGGAATTTCATTTTTTCAAAATTTACTTCTGGATACTATCTTATGTCAGATCATAAACAAGCTTCTGTCAAAGTTTGGTAGAAATCCAGTATAGTTTAAGAAAGTTATTTAAATTTCAAAAACTTTAACCACAAAGTGAATATTTGTTGACGCCGTCGACGACGGAATGTAGGATCGCTAAGTCTCGCTTTTTCGACTAAAGTCGAAGGCTTGACAAAAATGATCTATTATTAGGTGTATTTTTTATATTCATTAAAATTGATAGATATAGGAAGATGTGGTGTGAGTGCCAATGAGACAACTCTCCATCCAAGTAACAATTTAAAAAGTAAACCATTATAGGTTAAAGTACGGCCTTCAACATAGGCATATTTCAGAGTCCTCGAAATTTGGTGGTTTTATTAAAAGGTTTTGACCACTAAAATTTACACAAGTTCTGATTTTGCAATAGAAATAAAAGTGAGGACCAGCAGATTTTCTTCAAGGACCACCAGGGAACTCTGACCTTTGACTGTCTTATAAAATTCATGGGTTTTTTTTAATATTGTATGGTGACCTGAGGTCACTGACCTCTAGATGTCTATTGCTTTATTGAGTGATAAGGTTGCCATTTCCTTGACATAAACATATTTTCATTTTTTTTCATAGCAAATAAAATTGAGAATGGAAATGAGGAATGTGTTAAAGAGATGACAACCTGACCATAGAAAAAACAACAGCACAAGATCACTAAGAGGTCTTCAATGTAGCCTGCACGCCGTACATCCCTAAATCAATAACCAACATTTTTGTCACAAAAATCCGGTTAAAAATTAAAAAAATACAAGACTAACAAAGGCCAGAGGCTCCTGACTTTGGACAGGCTCAAAAATGTGGCGGTGTTAAACATGTTTATGAGATCTCAACCCTCCCCCTTATACCTCTAGCCAATGTAGAAAAGTAAATGCATAACAATACGCACATTTAAAATTCAATTCAAGAGAAGTCCGAGTCTGATGTCAGAAGAAAGACTATTAATTGTAGGTCCTCCTATAGAGCATTTCATAAAGATTGAGTCTGTATTTAAAGACAACCTGTCTTATGAGACCACTGATTATCTCTCACTTAAGTGGTCTCTTAAAAGAGGTTTCACTGCATTTCTATTTTTATACCCTTTTTGGTGTTTCATCTTGACCATCACTAAATTGTCCAGAGTTCAAAGCATCCATTGCCTCTTTTTCTTTCTGTATATTTTCTTGTCTTATTTTTTCTGCCATTTCACGCTGTTCATTATCACTAATTCTATTGGATCGTCTACAAAAATAATAATGAAACCACAATAAAACACTAGTTCTAATGCAATTTGGATGTAACAATTTTTTTCATTGGCTAAAGTTTGCTGTCAAATCCACAGTTGACCAGGCGTAACTAAGGAGGGACCTGCCATTTTGAATTGATTGAATCAACAAATGTTCGATTACTACTATATAATCGAAAATAAAACACCACCTACCTCAAGTTCGCCATTTTAATGTAATTTTATCCGAATTTGAAGCGTACATGTAACGTAATAACCTCCAGTTTGTAAGTTTTCATTGTATGATGTCACGTTTAGCCATTACGTCTTTGTGCCAAAATCATTCATGAAGTTTCGCGGATTTTTTTCTATTTATCAAATTTAGACATTTTTTCAGGTTTTATCGTATTTTTTCTTTTTGAAATGCATTAGAATCGGAATAACAGTACTGTAGTTGAAGAGCTGCTACCGTCAATTTTGATTTGACGGTCGCAAATCTATGTTTTACTGTCTCCGCTACGCGTCGCCAGTAAAACTGCATTTGCCACCGTCAAATCTATAATTGACGGTGGCAACTCTTCAACTACAGTACCGTTATTCCTTAATTATTAATATTCAAACAAAAGTGACTACTGTAGTGTAAATTCAGAAATTATTGTGTGCATTTATTATTGCGATTTTTAAATGAACGAAAATGTGAGATTTATTATTGTGATTACAGGGAAAGCTGCTACAGACATACCAGTATGTATCATATATTATAATCAACTTCTTATCGTTGCAATCAGTCATATTATTGGCATTTATAAAATATACCTCGCAATAATTCTAATATGATTTGCATATTAGGGAATAAATTGATATGATTGGTCGAGAGGACTTTCGGTAGTTGATCTTGACATTGGTTATTTTTTTATAGACAACATTGACCAAACTTCTTTTCGTAACCAATGTAAACAAGATGGAGGCAATATAACATCTATGTCCCCAAAATTTGTTTTCGCTGCAGGTTCATCGCTAGATTAAATGATAAACACAATAACATTCTTTTGAAAGATAATACTAGTTTATGCAGTTTATTTTTTATCAGATAGTAAATTTTATTGAGTACATATTTTTGCGTTAACCAACAAATATATTCATACGCCAGGCCTATACAACGAAATAAGTATACAATTTACCTGTGCTAGAGGTAAAGAGTGTGGAAAAAGTCTTCCCTATCTCCAATTTTAAAGAATTATAAGGATTTAATGCCTTTTCAAAGGAATTTATTGGTGTATAAACTGGACGGAGTCACTCAAAAACATATCATAAAAGTCCAACAGACTTTTATTTGTTCATGAATGAATTGGTTGAGTTTATACACCAATAAATTCATATAAAAAGATGTTTAAACCTATATTTATTACTGAATTTACAGTACATGTATCTTGTGAAATTGATTTTCAAGAAACCTCCCTTCTATGAAATTCTTCAATTTAATTAATCAAAAGAGAAATGCTGTGTAATGGATAAGCATGAGACTTTAGTCCAATGAAATACTAGCAAAATATCAAACAATCAAATAGCAGTGTTGTGGAAGGGATTAACATTAAACTGCTAGAAAGAAAAAGACTCAGAAACACAAACCCCACTAAATAACAATAATAAATCAAAAGAGCATAATTTTCATTTAGTTTACACAGCATGGTTTGGATTTACCATCTGAGATCTGAAAAGATATCCAGTGTTGTTGACTCTTAATGTATAATCTTTGATATATTTCATGTGTATGGTATGTAATAATCAGACAGAAAAAAAACATTTATCTCTTAAAGGTTTATTTTCCTTAAAAGGGATCCTAATATGTGTTATGACTCAATTTTAAAATAGGAAATTATTTTCAGAAGCCATTATGACAGTGTGTCATACAAGATTTTGAGTCTTTATCATATTTTCAAAAAATATACCACAAAAAAATTCAAAGAGACTATCATTATTATTTATAGTCAAGTGAATAATTCAGGTCTATGGTAAATTGCGAATAGATTTCAAAAACCTAAACAGTTCTTGTAGTTTGATATCAAACACACCCTTACATGCCTTTTGTACATCTATGATCATCTATGTGTAATGATTTTCCAATAAAAGTCAGTTCCTTTGACTATAGAAAGTTGTTACCTTTCAATATTAATTCCTAAGAGATGTACATCTTCTGAATATCCATAAAATTCCTTCCTCCACATTTAAAAACATGTGTATTTACTTGTAAGCCACATGTGAGAGACAGGTCATTATCTAGGTCAAAGTGGGTTATTCCATTTTCATAAGAGGGTATTGCTTGGGGTCATTTATCTCCCTTGTTGAACTTCCCTTACAAGATGGAATATTATTTTGTTGTAAAAAAATTGAATTCATCTATTAATTTTATATAAATTTATGATATAAAAACTTCATAACTGGCCTATTTATAGCTTTTTGAATTACAGGTTGCATTTGCAGTCATGAACATAAAATTAGTAGGAATTAATGCCATTTTTTTCTATTGAATCTTCACTAGGTTTTTATTTTCTGTGGATTGAGAGGTTATAGGTGAACCCCAATTTAGTATTCAACAAGAGGCTGTCACAATGACAGCAAACCGGATTTATTAGCATTTATTTGTGTCCTGGCAATATCACAAGAACCATTACTGATGATTGGTGAAAGTTAAAATTGTCAATATCAAATTTGACCTCTATTTTGTCATCAGTATCAACATGTTAAAATTTGAAAAGCTTAGATTGAATGGTTTGTGAGTACAATTTGGGAAGCTTTGGTAGAACAGTTCATGCGTAAATGCACGGACACGACTGGAAACGCCATTTTTCAATCTTTCAAGAACCATAACTCCTGAACGGTAAAAGTCAAAATCGTCATTATAGAACTTGACCTCCATTTTGTTACCAGTAACAACATATTAAAATTTGGGAAGCTTTGGTAGAACTGTTCATGCGTAAATGCACGGACACGACTGGAAACGCCATTTTTCAATCTTTCAAGAACCATAACTCCTGAACGGTAAAAGTCAAAATGACCATTATTGAACTTGACCTTCATTTAGTTGTCAGTAACAACATATTAAAATTTTAAAAGCTTTGGTTGAACGGTTCTTGAGTTAATGCACGGACAACATTTGATTGCCGCCCGCCCGCCCGCCCTCCCAGGCTTAAATTAAAATATTGTTTGTTTGCAGTTTACCGACCGACCCTTGAAAATCCTTCCGACTGTGAAGATTTTATTGCTTTAAATTTGAAGAATTTTTTTTTTATACCTCTATTGACGCGATCCGGAACTTTGGGTCCTTTCCAGAAAAGATTTAAATTCTGGGTCAATTACACATTTCAAGTTCGTTTTTTCTTAGCTTCCCGTCAAGCGTTCATGTGACCATTTAATGATAAAGCACATGGAAATTGTTTACAGGTATCCATGAAGTCACGGAGGAGTACTTTACGCTGTCGTTCGTGTCAATTTTAAGACAAATAACAAACAAAAAAGTTTATTAGTACAGATTCAGGCACATGTAATGATGTGTGATGATATCATTGACAATGATGCAGGGGATATTCATAACTGACACGATAACCATTCTGTCTCAAACAAATCAGGTTCAGAATCTGTGGAGGCTGACTTTATGAAACCAATTTCAGTGGTTAAAAATTTGACAGCAGCTTGAATAGTATGGCATATTTTCTACAAATCGTTGTGAAGACGACAAAGATGAAACCACTCCTCCGTGACTTAAATCTTCATGGATATCTATAAACACGCCTGTACGGAGGAAGGGCTCATTTAAAATGTTAATGGATATAGATTATGCCAAATCAATAAGAAGCAGCCCTAACTACACAAAGATGTAGAGAAAATTAATGGTCAGCTTGAAAAATAAATATACTCTCTCTATTTTTTAATCAATCTTCGATTGCAATGAGTATGCTCCTTTAGGATAAGGGGGGCTGCCCCACTCATTGCAATTATTTTCTTTCTTACAATATTAAATATACCCAAACTGTGTGGCCTGTGTGATTTCAATTTAAACATGTCCTTAGGAGCTATGCTGCCAATTTTATTTTTATGTAATTAAAAACATTTCAGTACAGACCATTTACTTTTAATGGGGTGCTATGGATTTCACCCCAAACTTTAGATTTCTTTGGTTTTCATTAAAGCCTGGCAAAAATATAACCTTATCACATATAATTAAATATTGTTAGAAATATGAAAACAGTCGGATGTCTTAATGCTTTTTTTTCAAGTTGCCTTTTTTTCAATTGAGGAAGATTCAATGTTTTTTTGGTTTTTTTTTATTAAAAATACACTCTTTAATGAGGGGGAGGACAGGGGGTACCCTTCTCCCTACCCCCACCCTTCTCCTTTCTTCTATCCCTCTTCTCCTTATTTTATTTTTTTCAATTTACCGAAAAAAAGAGATATTTTATTTTTTCATATTTCATTTTTTTCTCCAACTTTTTCTCCTTGTCTGTCTCCCTTACCCCTGTCCTCCCCCTCTTTAATAATTGTCGTATAAATCTTTAATATGTACATTTTTCTGATGAAAATACTCTACTCATGAAAACATTCTAGTCAAGAAGCATACATGTCTGAATATATTTCTTTAAAACAGTTCTAGTCATAATGACATTCCTTGTTTATAAGTGTTCCAGTATTTAATAATTATACCATATTTTATGTCATAAATTGGATAATGACACTATGTTAAAGTTTCAGTTTTGGTTAAAAAAAAAATTATCTGAAAATGCCTGTTCATTTGATGTTGGTTTTCAGCATGTCCAGTGTTTGTTGTTTTAAAATGGTTTTTATTCTTCACAAGAAACTTGGTTTAGTGTAACTGCATGCTTGTTTAAACTGTATTTTGGCTGATAAAATAAAATATTTTTCCTACCTACCGACCCTTCAGTCTGAAGGTACAGTCGGAAAACTGCAAACAAACATATTTTTAAGGTTGGCCCCAGCATCCCCAATTTAATAACCGACATTTTTGTCACAAAAATCCGGTTAATAAAATAAAAATTTCTACAGCCTAGTGCAGTGTTCTCCTTTTTTCACTTAGGTAAGGTGGGTGTTTTGAAAAAAACACTTGGAACTGGGTGATTTTTTTAAATATTTTCAATCGAGTGATTTTTTTAAATATTTTCAATCGGGTTTATTTTTTTTACTGTGGGTTGGGTCACAAATAGAAGGATAAGTATTGTATTCACAATTAATGGAATTGAACCATTCTTCTGCTATCACTGTTAGCCTTTCATTAAATGATTTGACAAATTAGTTTTGTGCATCTCGGACAGCAGATCATATTGGCTATAACAGGGCTCCATCCTGCGAATGCATGGCCTATCAAACCAAGTTTCTGTCCTGTTCCTCGCTTAAGTGTTGTATTTTTGGCACACAGAACAGTAGTATCCTTTTGTGACGATTAGCCATTTAAAGTCCTGTTCATATTGATCACCACCCCTCAAATGAGGGATAACCTCTTAATATAATGACTATCCCTTTTATAAGGGGTACATTTAAAGAGAAACAAATGAGCACATATATGTTTCCGGCCTTTTTATCATTATGGACATAAAAAATAATGGGACACTCTTTTAGAATAGTTGTACCAAATAAAACGATTTCCCCCCTTTTAAGTTAAAATATCTTAAGTTTTTCTTTTTCTTTTCTTCAACAGTAATATGACCCCTTGCCTGAGGACAGTCCCTCATTTGGGGATTGTTCCCAACCTGTTTATCTTCACGATCGCCTGTGTGCCTTTTCTGTTGTTTTGATACTTTTTTTTTCAATTTCAACAATTTCAATTCAACTATTTGACTTATATGACTTAGAATTTTCCTTATCACCATCGTCATCTACCTTTCCATTCCCCTGTTTAATAAAAGAAAACATTGAAATTTTACGATCTGCCATTTTTGTCAATGAAAACAAATCTGTCAGGCGTGATTAGTATTTTAATTTTTTCGGTGTGGAACCGAAAAAAATCTGGAATTTCAAAAAAAAAAGCCAACCACCTCCTTAAATGGAAAGGAGGTCGACTTTGAAAAGAATGTGGTCAGCCTAGTGTGCAGTGTTAGAAATACATTAAAGTATCCCAAAATACATTTTTCTTTTCCTTGATGTTAGTACCAAAGACTAAGGAAAAAGTTTGGATGTAATACCTCCACTATTATTTATTTTTTTCATCCATCAACTACTTAAACAGTGCAGAAGAATGCAAAACACACAGGAAAGTTGAATCCCAAATGAGACTCATAGACTATTTTACATATTTATGCATATAGTAATCAAAGCTCTAAATCTTGACCAGTTTCTGTTTTAATACTGGATATTAGAAGTGCCAAGAGGAATTTATCAAAAGCTTTTTCTTCCAGGACCTCTGCCTTTTCCACTTTTTTGTATCTGTCTTTACCTGTTACAACATGTATTAGAAGTGTCAACAGGAATTTTCCCAAAGCTTTTTCTTCTTCAACCTCTGCCTTTTCCACTTTTTGTTTCTGTCTTTACCTGTCACTAAAATTCCCCAGAGGGATTTCTTCAAAGCTTTTTCTTCCTTGACCTCTGCCTTTTTCACTTTTTGTTTCTACTTTTACCTGTTATTAGAATTCCCCAAAGGGATTGACCTCTGCCTTTTTCACTTTTTGTTTCTACTTTTACCTGTTATTAGAATTCCCCAAAGGGATTTCTCCAAAACTCTTTCTCCCACGACCTCTACCTTTCCTATCTTTTGTTTCTATTTTTACCTGTTATTACAATTGCCAAGGGGAATTTCTCCAAAGCTTTTTCTCCCACGACCTCTACCTTTCCTACCTTTCGTTTCTATGTTTACCTGTTATTACAATTGCCAAGAGGAATTTCTCCAAAGCTTTTTCTCCCACGACCTCTACCTTTCCTATCTTTTGTTTCTATGTTTACCTGTTATTACAATTGCCAAGAGGAATTTCTCCAAAGCTTTTTCTTCCACGACCTCTGCCTTTCCCACTTTTAGTTTCTTCCTGACTGATTTCCACATCATTGCCAACATCCGACACAATCATAACTTCATCCTTTGCCCCACCCCTTTTCCTTGGTGATGACATCTGAGGATTGGGAGAGGTAACAGGAGGAATGGTTACACGTTTAACAGGTATGGCATAGGCATGATCAGAAAAATGAGGGTCTAAACCTGAAGGATCTTCTGATTTATTCTGAAAAATTATAAATATAAAATAAGTGCATGTTATGATTGCCAACCAGACAACTCTCCTACAGAGACCGAATGACATGGAAGGTTACAACCACAGCTCACCAGTGGCGGTTTCAGAACATTTTCTAAGGGGGAGCCAGCTGACTGACCTCAGAGGGGGGGTCGCTCCAGTCATGCTTCAATGATTCACTATATAATCAACCAAATTTTTCCAACTAAAGGGGTGCCCCCCCCCCCCCCCGGATCAGCCTATGGTTACTGTCAATGACTGTAAGGCCTTAAACAATGAGTATAGTCAGCTATGAATAGCCCTGAAATTTCAAATGCAAAACAATTCAAACATGAAAAGTAACAGCCTGATTTATCATGTTTATGTACAAAATAATAATAAAAAAAATATGATATACCTCAATTAACACAAGGAGGTAAATAAATTGAGTCTGATTGCCAAATAAATCATACATACAATTTCTCACCATTAAAATAATGAAAAAGGATCTTGATCATGTATAATATAAGGAATAACTAAATTAAATTTTGATATTAGTTTTTCCCTTCTACTATTGAATTTTTAAATGCACATACATGTAGCTTATTTTATCACTTTGAATATCAATGTGAAGGATCTTTTATCATGTTTATTACATTGGTTTTAATAATGTCTTTTCTAATAACATTTATGTTTGCTAATATCTTATAACATGGATTTTAATTGTAAATGAAGTAGAAACTATTCCCTTTTGTGAACAGAGAAGTCTAGTGAAAGGGACACCATGGACACTGGGAAGATCTTTATAATGTTCAATGAGGACCTTTGCAAATTCTATCATTTCAGTTTGGCTGAGGCCATAAAAAAGAATAGGTTTGTTTGCCCTAACCCTACCTACCCAGAAAAAAGCTGCCTAATCAAAATCTTTTTTTGTCCTGATTTTAAAAAAAAATATTTTTTTATTCAGATAGGCATAAAGACTAATAACCATCTGATACCTAAATTTCTCTTTGCCACTGTCTCGATGTTTGGGTAGGGTTTGGGCAAACCAAAATATTTTTAAGTGTGGCCTGAATAGTAATCATTATAATATTATAATGGCACAAAGTAAAATGAAAAGTGAACTGCATAAAATTTAAATAAATAAAATTATGATGATGCAACCTTGACTGGTTATACAGCCCTCGCAAGGCCTTAAATTGATAAGATAAATGCCTTGGTTTTATATAGACAACGTTCATACCTGCTTGAAAATGATAGGACTACGAACATGCTCTGTTTGAACAAACTGACTCACGTCAAATATGTTTATCAAGTCCTCCTTTCCTATCACATCCGTGTCACTCTCAGGTGACCCTGACCTCTGACCTTGGTTATTGTAAGGTTCAACAGTGGTCTGGAGTAGGATCTTCTGAGCCTCTTCGGTGGACAGGAAGTCATCGAGTCGACTCAGATGTTCCTCAGAAAAACTGCTGAAAGGATTCTTGTCAGGCTAAAAAAAAGAAATCAAGATCCATGTTGAAGTTGGTGTGAAACAATCTGAAGACTTTCTTTGTGTCTTTCTGTAAAATTTACAATACATAGAATTGATACTTCAACAAGTGGTCACAGAGTCAGATCACAGATAATTCCAAAATATGTAACAGCTTATTTCCTACAGCTTGTAGAGTACAACTTTGATTGCCTTGCTTGCTTTGTTTGTATAAACATTTACTCAAGTTTTGTACTTAGAATTGACATCTTCAAACAATAAATACAGGCAAACTTAACATGTTTAACCCCACCCATTATTTATGAATGTGCGTGTCCCAAGTCAGGAGCCTGTAATTCAGTGGTTGTCGTTTGTTAATGTGTGATATATTTGTTTTTCATTCATTCTTTTATATAAATAAGACCGTTAATTTTCTTGTTTGAATTGTTTTACTTTGTCATATCGGTGCCTTTTATAGCTGACTATGCTGTATGGGCTTTGCTCATTGTTGAAGGCTGTGTAGTGACATATAGTTGTTAATGTCTGTGTCATTTTGGTCTCTTGTGGACAGTTGTTTCATTGGCAATAATACCACATCTTCTTTTTTATATTAAACCTGTAAATATTACATAGTTACAGCTAATACATTAATGCTAGCAAGACAAATCTTTGTTTGACTTGCTTGCTTTGCTTGTATCAATGTTTGCTCAAGCATGGTAATTAAGATAGGCGGGGCGTCAGCTTGTATACGTCATACTTAAATTTTATTGGACAGTTGTGTTGGAAGTTAAGGACACTAAATTTTAAACATCACAGAATGCTAAATATAAAGCGCAATCGTAGAAATGGAAGTATTTGTTTTTTCTCGAGGATATGCATTTTCATCATTCAACTGAAAAGACTGTCGTCGAGTACTTTTAGAAAAGCAAAATAACTATTCGAACACACTTACTCTGATTTAGTGATTCATTACATAGGTATTTCATTTAACCCATTTCATCTTTTAGTACTGTGATTTTTTATGTTATATAGTCAACCTGTAGCTTTGTTATATAAAAAGGATAGAATCTGAAGCGAGATGTTGTATCAAATGTTCTTCCTTTGTGCGTTTTTTAGACAAATTATTCATCTCAAACACACCCTAACAGAAGACGCTCGATTTTCTCTTTTTGATACAATTGTTTCCAATTTTTTTGATTTTTTTTCTTGGGTCACCTAATGGAAGGACAGACACGGAAATAAGTAAACTTATGTTCTCCGTCTGTATTAATTTAAAAAAAAAAGGGAAGAACTTTCTTCATCCAACTTGATAGATAACCATGTCGTCGACTTTATATCTAATTGTTCTACTTAACTATGTAATAGATAAATTAAAAACTTATGCAAATGGTTGTTTTTGACAATAAAACACTCGTATTTGAGAAGAAAATTGTTATTTTATTTGTTTCTATTCACTTTTAAAAAATTTCTTACTAAAGTAAACATAACAGAAAGCACTTATTGCCTTCTCTATAAACAAAGGATAATCAGTTTAAAGGTTTACACGCAAAAATTAATCAAAAGTGCGCAATATTCAAACAAAATAGACATAATAAATAAAATAATTAAGTCATCCCCCCTAATTAATTTATCCCTTTTATTAGAAAATCAAGTGCACCTTCTTTATTTGGGTGTGTTTGAGGTGAATATTTTGTGTTGAAAACGTACAAAGAAAGAATATTCGATACATCATCTCGCTTCAGATTATATTATTTTTATATAGCAAAGCTACAGGTTGACGTTATAACATAAAAAAAATCACAGTACTAAAAGATGAAATATATGGGTCAAATGAATTAATTCGTTAATACCTATGTAATGAATCACTCGAAATCAAAGTAGGTGTGTTCGAATAGCTTTTTTGTTTTACTAAAAGTACTTGACGACAGTCTTTTCAGTTGGATAAAAAAAAATGCATATATATATTCGAGAAAAATAACAAATACAATTTTTTGGCTTCCAGTTCTACGATTGCGCTTTATACTTGTCATCTTGTGATGTTTTAAAATTTAGTGTGACTGTCCTTAACTTCAAACATAACATCCAATAAAATTTAAGTATGATGTATACAAGCTGAAGCCCCGCCTATCTTAATTGCCATGCTTGAGCAAACATTGATACAAGCAAAGCAAGCAAGTCAAACAAAGATTTGTCTTGCTAGCATTAATGTAAAAGCTGTAAATTCAATTGGATGTTATCTAATTTACTATTGTACAATATACAAATAAAGCATGCATTAGGAAATAAGCTGTCGGATGATTATATAACTTTTAAACTCTTGCAACTACATGTACATGTATGGTTTTGGTAAGAAAATTGTGGCATCAACAAAATGCAAAATTCTTATGTTTGGAACTCTCTACATATTTGATATAACCCACATAAAGAATTGGTAAAAATATGATTTCACATTAATGAGATACATGAAAAAATAAATAAATCCATAATAATATTTGAACCACATGTCAAACTCTTTGGAATACTATCAATATGTGGACATGCTGGATTGACATAACAATTCTATGATTAACTCCCACACCTCGAATGTTATTCATAGATACACTTTCACCATGTAGACCCTCAAATTGTATTTAAACCTTCATTTAGATCATGAAATGGTATTTATACTTACTAATAGACCATGTAGACCCTTGAACAGACTCAGTATTTAAACCTACATGCATGTAGGCCATGTGGACCATGAAATGGTATTTATACCTACACCTAGACCTTGTAGACCCTCTGATGGTATGTTTACCTACACCAAGAACTTGTAGACCCTCTTATGGTATTTATACCTACACCTAGTCCATGTAGACCCTCTAAATGTATTTGTACCAACACCTAGACCCTGTAGACCATCTATAGGAGTTTATACCTACATCTAGACCCTGTAGACCCTCTAAATGTATTTATACCTACACCAAGACCCTGTAGACCTTGTAGACCCTCTAATGGTATTTATACCTACACCAAGACCCTGTAGACCATCTATTGGAGTTTATACCTACATCTAGACCCTGTAGACCCTCTAAATGTATTTATACCTACACCAAGACCCTGTAGGCCTTTTAATGGTATTTATAAATACCTACACCTTTACCATGTAGACCTTCTTATGGTATTTTATACTTACACCTAGACCTTGCTGACCATTTCATGGTATTTATACTTACACCTAAACCCTGTAAACCATCTAATGGTATTTCGCCTATATGCTCCACATCACTGGGGTCTACATCCAAAGCTGTTGCTGAAGTTACAGGAAGTGAACTTTGAACTATAGTAATGACTCGCTCTGACGTCTGGCTGGATTCAGTAGACATCACACAATGGAATTTTTCTGAAAACAAGACATAAAAATATCATTAAGGACACAACAGAATTCTACATGTTATACATTGTATCATGATTGTATGTTCAAAAGATTTTGGAATACATACAAGATGTTTAAAACCCAGGAATCCATCTAAACATTTTTTTAAATTAACAAATCTTATTCATGTTATTTGTCAATGTTTGTGAAACCATGCATCTCCTTCCAACAGAAAATGCTTCAACAAACCGCAGCCATACTTTGTTGCCAGATGAATTAAAAAGTTGCAATTTGTGACATTGGCCCAGCCCAGCACCGTCCCTCCTCTCTCATTTTTGCCATTTTAAAAGAATAACGATTATTTGTACTTCTGCAAGAATTTTGTCTTCCTTTTTTTGTCGAAGCTTCCATGTCAAACTTTTGCTTCATTTCCATCTTTCCTAATTATAAATCAAACCCATCTGCTTTAACCGAAGATATTCCTGACACTGGATGTAAAGGGTTTTATTTATACATGTTCAATTACAAGCTTCTTTGAACACTGAACAATGGAATTTGTTCAGAACCATACCCTGGACATGATTCTTGCTGACATTTCAACAAGAAAAGGTCTCATTATTGTTAAGCCTCTGAAAATTAAACAATGTGGGTAGGCCACTTGTTACACTGAGAAATGGGACATGCTGGGTCCATGTAGGTCATTACAAACACTAGTATCTTCACGACTGATCTTCAATACATGACACCTCAAAAATGCATAAAGGTCAAATTTTAAGATTGATCTCGACTTTATACCTTGTTATGGGATGATCTCAGAAACTATTATACTAACAGTTACCATCAACAGAAGCCATCAATAATAAATACTGAATAGTGAAAAATGTTCAAGTCATTATGGCCTTTCAAGAATTAAACAATTTAACATCAAACGAATAGATTGCTTTCTACTATGACTATAGATCTTTAAGTCCTGAGATAAAATCTAAATCCCTCAAGCACTTTTTGTTCCAAAATTTTAACCAACATGAGAGTTTCAATAGTACACAGATACCCCACTTTAACATGTTTAATTTTGGTCAAAAATTTGTAACAATTACGGTAAAGTCTTACCAATCACTTGACGACTTGTACAATATGACTGTGTATAAAAATAGAATCCGGGTTTGTTCGCGCCCATTCACGTTCGCACCCTTTCACTTTCGCACCCTACACGTTCGCGCCCAATTTTTATTGGTTTTGTGTTTAATAACTTTATACAAGTTTTGTTTAGTGTAAAATATTTTTAATCATTGTTCCTAAATAAAGTGAGATTCTGAAAACGGGGATGTTTTGGGTGGAATAAATCTTAAATTTTAATCAGTTTTGGTTAGTGTATTGGTATAATTTTTGTTTAATGGTTTTAGATCAAAGGGGCAAATCTGTTTGAAACAATTATCTTTTGTGTTTTTCATTTATTAAAATTTTCAGTCAAGGATTTGTATAGTTTACTATACACATGATCCTTGGTTTTACTCATACCAAGGACGTATATTTATATTTATACGTCCTTGTACTGTACATACGAAGCTAAATACATGCAATATTTACATCAAAGCAACTAAAAACAGCAATCATGATTTTCTTATTATTCAACTGGAACTTGATTTTAGATTGGGTGCGAATGGACCTTGCGAGGTGCGAACATGTAGGATGCGAAAGTGTATTGGGCGCGAACAGACCTGATACCATAAAAATAAATACATTATATATAATCATATAATATATACAAAACAATGGGGTATTTCACTTTCTAGGGAGCTAATGCTGTATCTGGAAGAAGCGTCAAGGATAATGTCTTCCAACCTAGGGCACTGACAACAATCAGCATTTGAGACTAGTTGCCACCACTGCCATTATGTGGATTCTGCAGATTTTATCTTTAGAAATTGATTAGTTGCATCAGACCAATTCCAATGACAAGCAAGGTTTGAATAAAATCAGTGATTTAGTGTTTTAGTATAAAATTGCTGCTCTCCTCTTAAAAGATGATCTAAATATTCCCTGCAGAATAATGTTGACTTCAATTTGTAAACAACAAGGGAGTCAAAACACATGGCTTTTAGAAATCTCTTTTGTTGTCAATTCGGGCACAACTTTCAACTTACGGTACCACACATACAAACCTTTTTCATCACAATATTAAATTTTAGAGTCCGATCAAATCCTAATGCAAACGAGAACGTGGAAACGTGTCATATTGCAAATAAAGAGTTGATTCATTTACACAACTTCCCACATTATGCAGTCGCCATTTTCGATTGTCACGTGACCTCTATTTTCATTCTTCCAAATCTCTCTGTATCCTTTCAAATTAGGACTTATGCTTTTGAAAAGAAATAAATGTTTATCAGAACATAAGTGTTCTTTAATTGTTTTATATCTATAATTAACTACATGGTAATAAACGGATCTTACTTAGTTGTAAATATAACGTTCGATACTCTCTAGATTTTTTCATATAAAATTATTTTGCGGGAGTTTATGAACTTCACCACACGTGTAATTTCCCAAAATAACGACTCATTTTCAAAGGAAGAAATATGTCTAACTTCCATAGACAACTTTGCAGCCTACATATCAGAACCAAATAAGTTAGTTAAATGTTATCATGTTTGATTTCTCAAATCTGTTTACTAATACTCAAATTATAATCAACATGATCAACTCTGATAGTACTAAAGTTATATACATGTATATTATATATTTAACTGCATGTGTTGTAGTAGTCTCAGATAAGTTGTAGCTTCCTTATCGCTATTTGTCCGCCATTACTGGACATTACACAGGTTCCCATAAAAATTTTGACGTCATCATGGTAATAGTGCTAAATATCTTTCGCCACAGTAAAAAAAGGGATTGTTGAATGATGTCAATTAATAGTTTAAGTGGGACAGATTCTCAAATCAGTAGGGAACAGCGATAAGGTGTATTTAGAAGAGCGTGGTAATGCCATTTACTGTCAGGTGTCAAACGGTCATTTTCGGTTTAAAACCATTACTGTCAAATTTGTTAAAATTTTACGGTATTTGTCAAAAATATCCTTATCGTGTTTCGTCAGATGTCTCAAATAAATATTGTTACCGTTATTTTTTTGAAAAAAATGGTGTGATTTGTCAAATTCAACTTATTTTTTTATCGTCTATCAGACATTGTCAGAAAGAGGGTGGTAAAGGGATATTTGCGTGCAACGTGTAATGCCATTTTTATTTCACGTGCAGCTGTGAAAAATGTTATTCACCATGTTTCATAAAATCGGTAAAAAGATCAACGTTCAAGACATTTTGAATTTTTCGTTAATCTTTAAATGGCACTACCATGACTACTATTTCATGTTTTTCCGTGCAGAGACCCCCACTTTATGCCCTTCAAGAAAGTGTACATAGTATCGTCATGCACTTAAGATTACCGTTAAATAACATAATTTGGCATGAACTTTTATCATTATTATGTAACGTCATGAAGTTACCCTTATTATTACCCCCTTAGGAAGGGCTAGGTACTCCTTATCATAAGGGAGTGTAAAAATTCCCTTTATCATCAGGTGTCAAACAGTCATTTCATCTTTCGTTAGCGTCAAATAAATTAAAAGCTTATCATGATTTGTCAGAGGTCTTTAAAAATAAAACATCTTACTGCTATTTGGAAATCTGTCCTGCTCGACCCGAGACTACACTTTATCACTATTTGTCCACCATTACTTCACATCACAAAAGTTCCTGTAAAATTTAAATTCATAATAGAAAATATCTCACACCACAAGGGAAAAGTAATAGTTGTATGATGTCAATAGTAAAAGCAGGACAGATTTTCAGGTGAGTCTGGAATAGCAATAAGGTTTATCTGTGCCTCTTGAACTTTTGAAAGTTGGTCAACAGGTACTATTTTCTTGACCCAAAGATCCAGAGATGCTGCTATAGGTACATTGTACATGTATCCAGCTGTAGTCTGCATGTAATGTGGACCCAAGTTAACAAAATGACCCCAACAGTTATTATGGTGGGTATGAGAGCAGTCTGAAGAAGGTCATTTGGACCAAAAATTCGGAATTTCACCATTTTGTTCTGATTTTTTACTTCAACTGGACCTGAAACCAGAAGTAGTTGTTTTCTATGCTTATTTAAATAATAAATTTAATAATTACTATCAGTTTTAATATTCTGAACTTCCTGTGTAAGACATTGAAGGGAAACCCACCCAGTTTTATCCGATTTATTCCAAATTGGTATTTAAGCTCAAAATGCAATTTACATGAGAAACATGTCACTAGATAGTCTCTGGGAACATGCATAAATTTTGAAATTTAAGTATCATACAGTTGACTTCTAAAAATATGGAAAGCCATTGGAGCCAAATAACTGTTGTTTGGGTACGCCCGTCATATGACGGTCATTGCATGGTAAGAATTAAGAACACAGATTTGATCTATTACATAGAAGCTAATTTTATTTAACCCATTTAACATTTTAACCAGATTTCATTACCTTTCTTTTTAGTGATGGTGAAACCATTGCTGATATGTGAACATGGTAGTATCTAATAGCAACAGTGGTAAAACTGGTGACCATGTTAGAACAAGAGTCACCAGGAATCAGACAAAGCCCAAGTGTCACAGGGTAATTACTCAGCTGTCACAAGATGAGTCTAAACATATAACAGAACACCAAAGTCAGTTGGAGGGAGTTGTAACACAGCCAGGTAATGGAAGACAAACAGAACAGTTAAGTGAGTTGGAGGGAGTTGTAACACAGCCAGGTAATGGAAGACAAACAGAACAGTTAAGCGAGTTAGAGGGAGTTGTAACACAGCCAGGTAATGGACGGCAAACAGAACAGTTAAGTGAGTTGGAGGGAGTTGTAACACAGCCAGGTAATGGACGGCAAACAGAACTGAGAGATAGAGAGTATAGATCTATACAAAATGAAGAAAATGATGTGAAAACTAATAACATAGAGGTGAATGGTATCCAGTCAACTTCTTCTATTGTAAGTTTTAATAAGTCCCAAGAAACAAAAAATAAAAGGCAATCCATTTCACAGGCAGAAATGCACATACAGAAAATGCCCGTCATTAATGAGGAGGGCAAACAAATGGCTGTGTGGACAGACATCAAGGAAATCATATTCCCATCATGTTCTGATTCTCTGTGTGACATCGTATTGACTGTTGTAAAAGAAATCCTCGACTACCCCCAAAACGAACAAAATGCCAGCCCATGCACTCCAAAACAACAGATGGCATTTTTAAGGAATTTTAGGATTGTTCCATGTGGAACACTTTTGGTCAACACAAAAACAATACAAGAAAAGATTCAGACCTTGAAAAGCATGGTTAGAACCCGTCATATCACTACTGAAGAAGTCCACAGTCGAGAATGTCATTATTCAAAGGAGCACATCAGTCATGACAGTCTTTTGACACCTGACCAGAAGGTGACCAGTGAGTTCCAGAAAATGAAATTAGTGGCAAATAATCAGTTCTGTTGGTGTGTACTACCATGTGGACAAGAAAAAGAGATCTCCAAAGATGGAGGTAAGAAAATAATTCTATCAAACCTCAATGTCATAGTATGACTAAACCTTCATTTAAATATATCTTGAGAACTAGTCCAGTCAATCTAGCATATATATTTGACCCTAACCTTGAAGTATTTGCAACAGAAGATTTTAAAGTTTTAAACTTTAGCATTATACCCCAAATTGAAAAATGTCTCATAAAATCGAACTTCAGGAAAACTAAAAAAACATGACTTTAAAAATTCCTACAGAGATTTGCATTGATATGGGAGATAACTCTGCAAAAAGGCAGAAATATTCATGAATAAAAAATTGATACAAAATTAAAATTTAACCTCTTTCATTCAACATAATGTATTGATTCTTGATACTTTAGCAATCTTTAGAGTATAACAAACAGCTCTTAAGGTGTTTTCATATCTTTTATCAACCCTCAAGTTCAACCCAGATTTCATAATTTATTAGATTTTTCAGCATGTCATTGAAGGTAAAGAATCTCATATTGAATTAAACTTATTAAGCATATATTCTTCTGTTTGTGGTTTAAAGTTTCTTAAGAAAAAGAAGAAGCTGAACAACAATGATTCACAGATATAAACAATATCAAATATTCACATTATTTTTTCAATATGTTCAAAAAGCCATAAATTTATCAATTTCTTCAACATGAGGAATCTGACAAAACAGTAAGCTGGATCCAGGATCAGAACCCCCCAATGAGACCCCCTATAGAATACTCCTGTACACAGCACTTTGTATAAATGTAATAATTTGTTATGTTTTTGACGTATTTCAGAATCTGATCCTATAGTCTACAATGGCCGCTACTTGATTCCTGCAATGAAGCTTGGTGTCCGACCATATGTTTCTATGTCACTTGTCTACCCCTACTTTCGACAGTTCTACAATTTTTTGTTTGATCTGAGTAGAGACCATCTGATCGGAACAGGAAGTGATATTACTATTTGTCTTTCCCCTCTAGAGGCCAACTGTATGTCCAGTTATATTGCTAGGCAACAAGGATGGGGTAAGCATTAGCATTTTGACAGAATAAATTTTCTAAATATACCTGGCTATTAACAGATAGAAAGATACTGTAGACTGTATGATTGCAAATGAGACATTACTCTCAAAAAGAGACTAAATGGCAGTCGACTGAAAGTGACACATGTACAACAATTCAAACAAAAAACTAGCGGCCTGATTTAATCTTATGTACATAATTATGAATGAAAAACAAATATGATATACCTCAACAAACAACAAACAACAACCACTGATTCAGACTTTGGACAGGCACATACAGATCAAATGTGGCAGGGTTAAACTAGTTTGAAGGTGCCAGTCATTAGGTTATTAATTGTGGGTAAAGATGGACCATGAATTTAAATGTTTAAAATGAATTTCAAATTTTAAAACCACAAAATCAGATATCCATGAGAATACAATTTTCCTAAATCCTTGGAAATAAATGAATCCACAGTAAGTCAAAATGACAAACAACAGTATAATTTTAATGCCTTATGCACTTTGGCAAGAATGTGTTTTCTGTTTTTAAAGTGTTATTCTATAGGCTAGCAAATCCTATGAAAACAAACAATAGTGACCACTAAACACATGGCTATTTTTACTCAGAATGAAAAAAATGCAAAGTTTTTATTTAAAAATCAAAGCCTCATGTTTTATGAAACCCATTTATTGTCCATTTACAAAATAGTATAACACTTTTAAATAAACTATATGCAGGTACATGTACAACATATATCATGTAAATCTGGACTATATGTTAATGAAAAAGATTCCCTTCAAATATTGAATCAGTTATATATATAAACAAGTGTCAGATGAATATACAAAACAGTAAATATTACTAATACTCTGGTGTTGTTATTTGATTTTTTTTTAGGAGCCAATTGGCATCACATTACATCACGTGACCTGATGATAGATTGGCAGAAACTCTGTAAACATGTGAAGAATCCTCCAAGTTTGTCAACTGAGAGTCCAGATCTGTCTCATAATGTTGCCATGGTTACACCATTACAGGTAAGTATCTCTGAAAATGATGGAGGAAAAATATTCAGGGGAATATTGAACAATTGTTCTGGGTTGCTGTTCAAGATTCTTCAATGAAGCTATCCGGATTCATGTTCTGTTATTGACCTTATAAAGTCTCCATTGATGCATTGTCAGAGCCCCCAATTTCACCAAGGGAGTTCATGCAAAAAACATTTTGTTACTTGTTAAAATCGTCTAGTGAAACTCTAGTAATTTCAAATAGTCAATGTGTTTGATAGCTTGCCTTTTTTATGCCCCACCTACGATAGTAGAGGGGCATTATGTTTTCTGGTCTGTGCCTCCGTGCGTCCTTTCGCTTCAGGTTAAAGTTTTTGGTCAAGGTAGGTTTTAAAGAAGTTGAAGTCCAATCAACTTGAAACTTAGTACACATGTTACCCATGATATGATCTTTCTAATTTTAATGTCAAATTATAGTTTTGACCCCAATTTTATGGTCCATTGAACATAGAAAATGATAGTGTGAAGTTCAGGTTAAAGTTTTTGGTCAAGGTAGTTTTTGATGAAGTTAAAGTCCAATCAACTTGAAACTTAGTACACATGTTTCCCTATGATATGATCTTTCTCATTTTAATTCAAAATTAAAGTTTTGACCCCAATTTCACGGTCTACTGAACATAGAAAATGATAGTGTGAGTGGGGCATCCTTGTACTATGGACACATTCTTGTTTTCTCACTGAGACTCCTATTTTCTTTGATCAAGTACAAGTCGGAAATGCTTGTAATTCATGCTAGCACACTTCACAACTGTCAAAATCACCAAAAAATAATAACTGAAAAGGTTATGTTTGACATGAATTAAAAATAGTGAAAGCATGTGAGATTTAAACAAGCAACATTGGTTCAAATGTTTACAAATGATAAAACTTTTATTCAAATACAGTGAACCCATGTTTCTAATAATTGATATAAGTATACTTCATTTTGATACAGTCTAGAAAAAAGTAAAATCACAAAAATACTGAACTCCGAGGAAAATTCAATCGGAAAATCCCTAATCACATTGCAAAATCAAACGACAAATCACATCAAACGAATGGACAACTGTCATATTCCTGGCTTGGTACAGGCATTTTTAAATGTAGAAAATGGTGGATTGAACCTGGTTTTATAGTGCTTAAAACCTCTAACTGGTATGACAGTCTCATCAAATTCCGTTATATTTACAACAATGCGTGAACAAAACAGACGTAATAAATAAAATAGTCAAAATATGGGTACAGCAGTCTTACAATCTTAAAACAAACAATATTACAAAAAAGCACAAAAGCATCTTTCAAATGAAAAACACATTCATTGCTTCACTTGTCTGACGTCAGAAAATGTAAACGTCACATAGGCTAGGATATAGTATAGTTTGCTTAAAAAATACCACATTTAATTATCATACAATAGAAAGTATAATTGTAACTTTAAGCAATAAATATAAAAAAGAAGATGTAATGATTGCCAATGAGACAACTCTCCACAAGAGATCAGTTGACACAGAAATTAACAACTATGGGTCACCTTATGGCCTTCAGCAATGAGCAAAGCTTGAAGTCTAACTAAATCCAGATAATATAAACAACAATTTCTACGTATGTTATATTTTAAAAAATATTACAAGATTTTTGATTTCAGATTCTTTATGATACAGAAAGTGACCAACCTCAGTATGGCAGGATCAAAGATTCATACTACAGAAGTGATAAGTCATGGATAGATGCAGATAATACAGGACTGCAACAACAAAGAAAGCCTTCAAATCTTACTACTCCCTCAACTGGTCAAATAACACCAATGAAAAATTATGTCAAAATACTGCCGAAATCTGAACTCAGCAATGGACCACTGCAGATTCAACATTCTCTTTCTAAGAATGGAAATTTAGAACCAAGTATACATAGGTCAGCACAAGTTTCCTCTAATGGTCAGAAAGTAGACAATGTTGACCTCCCTCCTAGTTCTCTGAGCCTCAATCAACCCCAACAGATAACACATGTGCTGGGAACCTTTCTTGGCTATGGGAAAGATGGTAAAAAGATAATACTACTCAACCGGAATACCAACGATGGAAATACGACAGACGGGTCTAAGTTAGTAAACAATAACAAGTTACAGGTAATTGTAACTAACAACCACTTGTCAAAAACTGCAGCCGAAAGTACAAAACCAAAGCAGTTCATATTTGTAACTCCCCAGAAAACAACAGAGCAGACAACAGAGCAGACGACAGAACAGACAACAGATCAGACAACAGTACAGACAACAGAGCAGACGACAGAACAGACGACAGAGCAGACGACATCAAATGAGACTGTTGTTGGGACTATGGCCAGTGTAAAAGAAGAGAAAGTTCCTGTCACACAAAATGAAACAGTAAGACAGAACACTGAGGTGAAACAGGAAACTGTTGTTCTGAAAGCTGAGCATGAGGAGTTGGATTTGGAGCAGACTAGTGAAAACACAACAAATGGAATCATGAGAGAGATATTAGATGACAAACATCAGTATAAAGATGAAGCTGAGAACCAAGACAATGATCATACTGTGACAAGTAAAAACTCATCAGAGGAATGTAAAACTAAATTAAAAGAGACCAAGAAAATTAAAAGTTTTTGTCAGCAAAATCCTGTGGAATCAAAAGTATTTTCTGAGAAAGATGAAGGAAAGCCAAATGAGGTGAAAGACCATTTTGATGGACTGAAGGTTAAGTCTGACTTAGAGCAAAAAGATGTGATTGATAAAGTGTCTGTAATAAATTCCTGGGTGAAGAATGCAGGCAAAGATATGATTGATAAAGTCTCAGGCTTAAAGGGTAGGGTGAAACATACCAACAAAGATGTAAATGGGAATATTATCATTTGTCCTCAAAGAAAAGCTAATAATTGTCAGAAAGATTACCATGACGACAGCCTGTTTAATAAAACTGGTAATAGTAAAGATACACATGCCACTGACAGCATACAAAATGTATCATCGGAGCAAAACAAAAGTAAGAAAACCGTTGTTAAAGATAATCTGAACTCTGACCTTCTACAGAAGTCAATAAAGGTAACTAATATCAGCAATCCTGTGAAAGATCTTGCATTTAAACATGCTGATTTGAATACAGACAAAAAAAAATTAATTAGAAACCAAAGTCAGAAATCATTCATAGATAGAAATATAAAGACAACAAAAAGACCTGTGGTGCTACCTGTGGGTAAGGCAGGATTTACTAACCTTAGTAGAAACAAACAGTCTATAATTGGACAACGAATCATTGAGAGTAAAACTGTGGATATTGTGGGATCTATCCTAAAAGATTCAATGTCAAGTCAGAAAAGACTGGAAAAGTTAACAGGTGACACATCTAAAAATAAACCAAGTAGTATAAGTAGAGAGGCGCCATACAGGGAAATATTGTTTGATAAAGACCAGCTAAACCAACGTAATTTGATGGCATTGGCATCAGCTAGTCCTTTTGCTCCTAATAGTCAGAGTACATGGAAATTGCTGAATTTGTACGACAGTCAGTACATTTCACATCTAAGTAAGGATAAAAATCAGATTTCATGTCCAACTAATGACAAGGAACGTGATCATGTGACAGGAAGTCAACAGAAAAGTCCAGTAATGTTACCTCTGATATCTAAGAGCTGTCATCTCTTGCCATCAATCAGACGAATCAAGGGTGGAAAGAAAGAAAGGCCAAGGAAGAGTGTATCATCACCATTGTTGGCTTCAGAGAAAGCAAAATACAAAGTCAAATGTGATGATTTGAAACTGACATTTTATAAAATCAAGGAAAAGAGACAGAAATCCAAAGATGATCAGGTGAAACCCAGTGGTCAGCACCGCAGTGGTCAACATGGTCCGTACTTTCATAAAACAGATTTGAGCAAAGCTTTGTATGAAGAGAAGACAGTAGAAAACATGAGTCAGGCAGAGGATCAGATAGGGGTTCAGGAAGAGATAGACTCAGACCACAACAGTAAACCATGTAAGAAATCCAGTAAGGTTGTCAGGGCACGAACATCGACTGATTTGGCTGGGAAGGAAAATAATATTGATCATCAAAGCAACGGAAACATTAAGGCAAGCAAAGTGAAGAAAAAGATTTCAAAGAAAAAGAATGGTAATGGTAAAACTACTGATAAAGGTATTACCAAAGCTTCACATTGCCCCACCACTAGGACAGATGGATCTAGAGGAAAGAAAAGTGACAGTATGTCCAAAGAAAATGAGAAAACAAGTACAGAATGTCACAGCAGAGGAAGACCCAAGAAAAAGGTAGATAATGTTAATCCATTACCTGAAGATGACCTCCAGCATATTGATTGGTCATTGCAGGGATCTGTTTTTGTTCTAGATAATAACCTTGGTCAAGGAAACCAACACATTCTTCGCAGAAGCTTAAGGTCAATTCTTACTCCAAATAAACCCAAAATACAGATTAGCAGTGATGATGATAAAGAAACCAATGATGATGGTGAGAAACAGCCGAAATCTACTAAGAAGGGTAAAAAGAGGAAAACAAAAACCAAATTAAAACTAACAAGACCTGTTGTTTATGATGAAAGCAGTGGAGATAGTCTGTATAATCCACAGCTGAGATCTACGGTTGAAGAAGATATATTAGTTCCACCTTCAATGATTAACAACACCTCAGATAGTTCAGAGGATGTTACATCATCCAAAACAGATCGTGATGGCACCAGTTCTGATGAACTTCCAGATCTAGGAGTTTCTGAAAATGATCATGAACTTAACTCTGTTACTACTGGCAGCAGCATGGAAAGTTTGGGTGACTCACAGGGGTCGAGTGTAAGTAGTGGCAGTCTGGAAACCAGTCATGGAGCAGATAGACAAGGAATCAATCACAACAAAGCAGAGAAGTTTGGAAAGAAACCAGGACAGAAATCCAAAGCAAAAGGGGAAAAAAAGAAAATACAAGTGAAAGCAGAATCTGGTGTAACTGATGAAAAGAAGGTTCCTGACAGAGATAGAGATATTCTCAAAGTGAATTACATGGATAAAGTTATGCAGGAACAGCAGAGAATACTGGACATTATTAAAAATAAGTCTCCATTGATGAAGAAAAGAGGTGGGTTACACAGAAATCAAAACAAGGATTCACAGAATGGGGATACATTAAGGGGACAGTCTGGAACCAGTACTCAAATCATGAGACTAAGGAGTAAAAACGATTTGCTTGATGAAAACAATAATGATACGAACATAGAAAGTGGAAACTATAATTCAAGTCAATATGTTAGTGACTCTTCAGTCCATGAGACTAAAAGTATGAGTCAAAAGAATTCATTCAATAAAGAAATTACAAGAGGAATTCATCTGACTGATTATTTAACTGAGGCTGGTGAGAATCTTTGGCACGACAAAGATGGTTGTGATAATGAGACAGAGAATTCAGATAATAAGGATATGTTTTCTGATGAAAGTCACACACACCTTTCTATAATAAATGACAGTGGTCAAACATCCTTCATAGGCAGCAATCATACACACCTTTCTGAATCAGGCATTTCTGATGGCAATGCTGATAATCATATAGACAATCAAGATGAACTCATTGATCAAGATGTAATATACATCATTAGTGATGAATCAGATGGGGAGTGTCCTGTACTGCTTGTCACTGAGGATAACATTGAAAATGTCACATGTAATCAGCTGATTCAGGACAGAAATATATTTGATTGGGCAAATGTGGAGTTGTTAGGAGAAACTATGAAAAAAGATGATCCTAATCATTGTCTTGGAAATACAAGCAACAACTCAAGTCCAATTTATGTACATCAGCACAACATTCAACTTGAAGATGGAAATTGGTTACCTGGTGGCATTTTTAAAACTGAATATGACAATAATTCTTGTCCAGATATTGACCATGAGGTCACTCTGCCTCATACAGTCGATTATACTTACCAAACAGATGAGCGAGGACATAAGGATATATCTTACTCTGAAACAAGTATTAACCACCTAGAAGAAGAAGATAAGACATTGGTATACACAGAGAATGTTGACAATTTTTATGAGTCTTACTCAGAAGAAGATGTGACATTGACCTTACAGGTTGCAAACAAAAAGAACAAGAAATCAGACATTGATACACTAAATGTTTGTCGTTCTCAAAGCAGATTTACTGATGGAACACATGTGTATGATGGAGACTTGAAGACAATGTCAAATGTAACAATACCAGCCATTGGTACAAAAAGCAGTGTGTCAAATGAAACAGACTCCCTCATTGGTGGAGAGAGTAGCACAACAAATGTAACAGAGTCTACTGTTAGTGGAGAGTCCAGTTTGCCAGTCCTTTCATTAAGTGCTTTTGATGTTATGAGCAATACATCAATTGTTACAACTTCGACAATTGGTGGAAATCTTGCCTTACCTGATATTACATCTAACATCATTGGTGCAGGAGGTAGTTTGTCAGGTAGTACAGAGTCAAACATTGATGTAACCATACCAGACCTGAGCAAAACTGAGATTTTCAAAAGTGATTCAGATTTCACTGTGTCATCAGTAGACAGTGGAGAGGTTATAAATGAGAATGATCAACAGATTACCATGGCATTAGATGACAACAACAACAAACATATTGTGGTGGATACCAATGGAATCAGGTAGGATTTCAAATAATGTCTTATATACATGTTGTGATGATAAAATTGCATAGAAGCAAGAAATAGTCTGTTACATTTCCACTGTTGTCATCATCTTCAACAATCAATGTTACGTTTTGTGATTGGACCCATTTCATCATAATTTTTTGATACATAGTCATACCTACTGCAAACAAATTTTAGGATGAACATAGAAATCTTTCTGTCTCTTTGCTGTACAACTTTCAAATTGTTTGTCTATTTCAATATTATTGCATACAATACAATAGCAATGGAAGATAGAAATGTATCAAAATTTTAGCGTTTTGATTTTGCAACGTTGCTAACGATGATCATTCAAAAAAAAAAGACATGTTTGTATCAATTGGTATCTATAATACTAAAATAACGAGGTCCAATTTGTCAGCCGTCATCGGTTAAAAACGACAAATCAAAGAATTCAACTTTATATATAGCTAATATAGAACAATGGTGTAGATTTAAGAAATAATTCATGGGGGCTTGAATATATCGTTATTTTACCACGGGTTGGCCCTTTATGACAAATATTTTACCCTGAGCGAAAGCGAGGGGTAAAATATCGGCATAAAGGGACAACCCGTGGTAAAATTTAGATATATTCAAGCCCCCATGAATTATTTCGATTCTAATAGGACAAACACGGCAATTTTTTTGGATCGAAGCGCTCTAGGTGAAGGCCATTATTTGCCGTTCCCATAAATTAACGCACTTTTAGATTGGCGTAAAAGAACGGAGCAAACAGAATAAGTGACATGGTCAAACTATTCACAAAACTTATTTAGATAGATTTTGATGAATTTTAATGATAACTTACTTATATGTCTTCTATGTATATAAAAAATGGGCTTATACCGTTTGAGCATCGTTTGTTTACGTTTCCTTGTTGTGATGATTTTCGGATTAGAAGCGTGTATTTTCCCATAAAATGCTTAAATTATAACGTCATCATTCTATGACGTCGGGTACTTCATTCATATAAAAACATATGACGTGGGAGTACGATCGGAACAGCCAATGCAATATATTCATATTTTACCACGGGTGTGTACTCAAAGCGTTTAAAGGACGTCATGTTAGAATAAAAATTACACCACTCCAGACCATTTTGTTTTCAACATAATTAATATTGCCAATAATTAACAAGTTCCGGGTAGAATCCGATACCAATACCAATAGTATATTCATCTGTTACCTATTACCTTATCTGTACATTCCGCATTTGACAGGCGCACTACCAAACGGTGTAATAAGGATTTTGCTATATACACGGGTCATATTCACAGGGTTGACACAACTAAACTGTCAAATTGTTCCCTATTGTAGTATTTTAATTAACAAGACTTTCTAAGATAACAATACAAATACTAAAAATCTGGACTAATTGATAAGTTCCAGGTCGACGGGTTCAAGCAGAAAGATTTGAAAGCAGAGAAAACTGTATCTTATAATCGGCATGACTTTATCAGATGACAATACCAATACTAATAAAAGGCTTACGCATAGTTATATACTTTAATTCACTCACAGACCCGCAAAATCACGGGTGTGTTCTAGTACAATATAAATAAGAAGATGTGGTATGAGTGCTAATGAGACAACCTTCTATCCAAGTCACAATGTAGAAAAAGTTTGCCTATGCAAAATATATCTGTTGTTGAACATTTAAATTTGTAGTTTACCAATACACAAAAACTGATATCCCATGAATATAAATGACTTCACAGTACTTGTTCCGTTTTGATGATATATGTAGTAATTCAGCTGTGCTTTGTTTTTCAGACACTTACCAGATTATGACAAGTCTGGTGAGACTAATAGTGGACTGATATTCTATGATAGTTGGACCATTCCATATGTCCTTGTCAATGGATACAAGTATACCATATCTAGAGATGTCTTACCTCTGGTTAGTAAACAGTGTCAACCAAAATGTCAGATCCCGAAGAATGTGATGAAGAGGTACCCAGGAATACTCAGGACTTTCTGTACATGGGAACAGGTCAGGATTTATAATAATATTTAGACATTCAAAACAGAAAATGTTATAATATTAAATTGTTCAAAGTTGCAGTGATTCATGATTGATATTGGTATAAAATGCATGCATTAAAGATAGAAATTTTCATATAGTTTCATTTATCATATGTTTAGTAGTAAATACAGTAGTTTTGCATATATTTGATAAATATCCTGCTGTATAATCCATATCGTGCAACTATGATGCGCACCCTTTATCCCATACCCTTTATCTAATACAATTTATCACACCCCTACTTTTTTTTCATTTTTTTACATAAAGTCAGTTTTGGTTTTTTTTTTTGCTTTGAAAAATTTTCCTCAAAACAAACCAACTTTTTGAATGACGTCATTGTTTGGAATGTGACATCAGGATGTCAAGTTTTCATATTGTATGTGACGTCACTAACTTAACTTCAAGTTTTCGTATTTTTTGGCACACTAAATGCAACTATAAAAAATACAAAGCACACAAATAAATACAATAATAAACAAAATATTTTTAAAACAACAGCACGCAAATTGTAAGGTAACTCAGGTTCCTCGGATAAGTAATTGAGCAGTTCTTTTAAGGCGTTTGAAACAAGACAAAAGTAGAACTGAAGGTAACCCAGTGCTATGAATCAGAAAACAGTTCATATGATATAATACTGTTCTGTTAAAATATATGATAAAGCGTATAATACATGGCAAAATCCGTATCACATGCCGTATCACCCTCGACCAATATCATCCCTCGGGCCTAAAAGTTCTTGGGTGATATTGATGTCTCGGGATGATACGACATATGATACCAATTTTGCCATGTATTATTCTGTAAATATTTGGTATTATTGCAAATTAGGCAACTATCCACCAAAAAAAGTGGATGAAAGCAATAAGGAACAGCCTTCAACAATGAGCAAAACCTGTTATGAAAGGCCCTAACATAAAAAAAATTTGAACTGATTCTAAAAAGGAAACAGATAACCTGATTTAAGGTAGAAAATTAACAAAAAAAGTCCCATTTTGATAAACAGCAACAACCAACAACCAATGAATAACAGGCTCCTGACTTGGGATAGGCACATAAAGAGGGTTTTGCTTTGAAAAACATCATATTTTATTTTTTTCATTAAATTCAGGTGTTTCAGATAGATCAACTGATTTGTAGTACACAAAGAGGTCCTGTACGTACTGGAGAACTGATGCTGAGATTTGATATGTTTGTATCTAAGATAGCAGATATCAGGGCCACCATCAAAGACAAACACAGGAATACAAAGCTTAAAAATAGTCAACTTTGTCATTACTAAACATTATTCTACATATAAGAAAAGTTTAAAAGATTCTCTAAAATGTCTGTAACAGTGATTTTTTTTTCTGTCTTCTAAAAATTAAATTTTAGAATTGTGAAGGTAAGATAACTTTGATAACCTTTGATAAACTTGGATAGAGATCTTTGTTATAATTTTACCATATTTGTTGTTTTGAATGATATGTGTATTCTACATATTGTATATTTATTTTTTATTGTTAATGAAAGAGTGATTTAATTATAACTGTTAATGAAAAAGTGACTTATTTATAACTGTTAATGAAAGAGTGACTTATTTATAACTGTTAATGAAAGAGTGATTTATTTATTACTGTTAATGAAAGAGTGACTTATTTATAACTGTTCACCAAAGAGTGACTTATTTATAACTGTTAATGAAAGAGTGACTTATTTATAACTGTTAATGAAAGAGTGATTTATTTATTACTGTTAATGAAAGAGTGACTTATTTGTAACTCTTAACGAAAGAGTGACTTATTTATAACTGTTAACCAAAGAGTGACTTATTTATAACTGTTCACCAAAGAGTGACTTATTTATAACTGTTAATGAAAGAGTGACTTATTTATAACTGTTAATGAAAGAGTGATTTATTTATAACTGTTAATGAAAGAGTGACTTATTTGTAACTCTTAACGAAAGAGTGACTTATTTATAACTGTTAATGATAGAGTGAATTATTTATAATTGTTAATGAAAGAGTGACTTATTATTATACCCCTGCTTTAAAAAAGGGGCGGTATACAGTTTTACCTCTGTCTGTCCTTCCGTCAGTCCGTCCGTCCCATGAATATTTTTCCTCGCATTTTTCTCAGGAACTACAATACAAGGATTTCTGAAATTTGGTTTCAGGGTTTATCTAAGTCAGCTATACTGTGTGATGCGTTTTCAGATTGATCACTTGACAACTTCCTGTTTACAGAACACTTGTATGATTTTACACATGAAAGCCAAGTTGAAAATGTTCGTCACATTTTTCTCAGGAACTACAATACAAGGATTTCTGAAATTTGGTTTCAGGATTTATATAAGTCAGCTATACTGTGTGATACGTTTTCAGATTCATCACTCCACAACTTCCTGTTTACCAAACACTTGCTTATTTTTACACTATTAATATTATCCACTTGCAGGGGGGGGTATCATCAGTGAGCAGTAGCTCGCAGTATCACTTGTTTATAACTGTTAACCAAAGAGTGACTTATTTATAACATGAAAGAGTGACTTATTTATAGCTGTTAATGAAAGAGTGACTTTTTTATAACTGTTAATGAAAGGGTGATTTATTTATAACTGTTAATGAAAGAGTACCTTATTTATAACTGTTAACCAAAGAGTGATTTATTTATAACTGTTAATGAAAGAGTGACTTATTTATAACTGTTAATGAAAGAGTGATTTATTTATAACTGTTAAGGAGGCTCGAGGGTATAAAAATTTCAGAAAAAAATAAACATTGGGTTTTCATTACAAATTTTATGTGTTACCTTTTGTAGTTGTTACTTTATCATATGGTACAAAAATCATTCAAAACAATTAATTAGTGTGGGCCCAAAAGGAGTTTTAAAATGTATACATCATTGAAAAAGTTCCAAATTATCTCCCTTTAGTGGAAAAATGCCATATTTTGGCTTTAAAATTGAAATATCTTTTTCAACTCATCGGTGACCTATATTTTTTAATATAATTTCCATATAAGCTGTACTTAAACTAAATTATTGTAAAATTTGAGCGATTTCTGTAATAAATTTCTTTTTTTTATTTGATATAAACTTTATTTCTACTGTTACTTCAACAGAAAAAAACACTTTTACACAAATGTATGCTTCTTTCGAAGGCAGATTGTGAGCGCAAATGAACGGTGACCCCACTTTTTTATTTTATTTTTCTATTGACTTTAAGATAAAGTTCATTTAAAGAAAAATGTAGAGAAATCCTATATAAATGATTTAGACCCGCAAACCCCCTTAATGAAAGAATGATATATCTTTAATTGTTGATGAAAGAGTGATTTATCTTTTAATGTTAATGAAAGAGTGACTTATTTATAACTGCTAATGAAAGAGTTATTTATTTAATATTGTTAATAAAAGATAATTTATTTATCATTGTAAATGAAATTTTATTTTGGGTCTAAGATTTTTTGTTTTGTTTGTTTACTGCCTAACTGTGATAATCTTTTTATGTTGTTCTGTCATATTAACTGATTTTTATTATATTTAACCAAAACTGTTAAAAACTATTGACATAAAAAGAAAAGTTTAATTGAGTTGTAGTTCTTTTTCAATTTAACAATTCAGATTTGTGTGGCTATACAATGTTTAAGATATGTTTATCATTCATTGACCATTGACAAATCCTTAATAATTTGTATGTATAAATTAATGTATTTTCACAGGTTTGGCTTGTGACATTAAAAATTCTCCTTCACACTGTAACATGACATGCATTCTCCCTCTAAATGAGAAACTTGAGTCTTGACATAAAAATTTGTATGACATATAACTAGCATTGGATGTTGATATTGTCTATACAAAAGTAATGACCTCTGTCATACAAGTTTTAACTCAAGAATGAGGTCTAACATGAATATACCATACTGGCAGGATTACAGAGGTTATGTTTATGATCACACTTGATGACAATAGGGACACTGTACAAATACATGCTTAATGTCTTATATTTGATACATAACCTATGAGAACTAGTTGTGACATCTGACATGCATGTTGTCTTTGTCACAGCATTGAAATTTCACCTAATATTCTATACAATAAACTAATTGTCTTATAGGGGCCTTATATAGCTGACTATATGCGGTATGGGCTTTTCTAATTGTTGCAGGCCTTACGGTGACCTATAATTGTTAATGTTAGTGTCATTTTGGTCTTTTGTGGATAGTTGCCAGGTTGGCCTGACCTTGACCTTCTTTACAAGAATCACTGTTTAAGTTTATGTGATACTTGTAGATGATATAAAAAAGATGTGGTATGATTGCCAATGAGACAATTCTTCACAAGGGACTAAATGACAGAAATTAACAACTATAGGTCACCATGTACAACCTTCAACAATGAGAAAGCCTATATTGCATAGTCCGCTATAAAAGGACCCTGAATGATAAATGTAAAGCAATTCAAATTAGAAAACTTAACAGATAAAACATTAGATAAACCATGAAAAACATCAAACATCATGTAATGCTGTTGTTCTAGATCTTCATCTAAAGGTCATAGGCATTGTAACTAAAAGTCCTTTTAAAGATATTTTCTGTTAACTCAGTTTGTGTCATTCAAATGTCAATGTTCTATAGTTATTCTTTGTTCTAAAGCTCAATACTAGTACTTTAAGTGAAAGTAGCTAACACTATCTTGTTACTGTTTTAACACTTCTAATAACAACAACCCTATAATATAATACACATAGTCATCAAGTAATCATACCTTTAGAGTGAAAGACTCATTGAATTGTGTGTTTGTCATTGAAATGGTTGCAATATTACTGTTTGTTTTAATAACTCTTAAAAACTTTGTGACAAATAGTGCATTTCACAGTTTTTAGAAAAAATTAATTGGAATTTAGCACTTTATAATTTTAGGTTCATTATATTTATAAATGTTTTGTAGATGTTCTGTTGTAAAATAATTATTTGCCAATGTTTTTTTTTTGTCATGAGACTTTCTATTTGTATCAAATATCATACCATTATCAACCCCATCCTTGTAATTTATAATCAAGAGTTATTTTCAGAAATTTTCTCTATACATTAGAGTATGAATATAAACTCCAAATACCCTCCCACTATAAAACATAGCTAATTTTCTTAATTATTTAATTAATTGATTAAAATCCTATATTTGGTATTCTAAATGATTATAAATTTCTAAATTTGGAGCAGTAATTAATAGATATGCCAAGACTTTCCAATAGTTGATTGTCTTTGATCAGGTTTATGAACCAATACAAACTACATGTAATATATTACATATAGCTGTGTTACACTACTGTACTGTATACTGATGTGTCAGGGGCAGATCCAGCCATTTTAAAAAGGGGGGGGGTTCCAGCTATATACCGCCATTCAAATGCATTGATCATCAAAAAAAGGGGGGGTTCCATCCCCCGGAACTCCCCCCCCCCCCCCTGGATCCACCAATGTGTGTTATCCTCAAATATTGTTTTTCTTGCATCTGTTTATGTTCTGGCTGAAATAGGGTGCATTATGGGTATGTTTTTTGTCTGGGAATCAACCTTCTCTTCGTCTGCTAGATAGTTCTGTGTAGATTAAAGATTTGATCAAAGAATTTGTAACATATGATAAAAATGACACATAGTACTAATACTATTATGTCAACTTTCAGAACTGTATGCCCAAATTCTGTTCATAGAGCATAGAAATGTTTTTGTTTAGATAGCAATATTATCTGTTTTTATGCCCCACCCACCTAGAGAGGCATTATGTTTTCTGGTCTGTGCGTCCGTTTGTCCTTCTGTCCCGCTTCAGGTTAAAGTTTTTGGTCAAGGTAGTTTTTGATGAAGCTGAAGTCCAACCAACTTGAAACTTAGTATACATGTTCCTTATGATATAATCTTTCTAATTTTACAGCCAAATTAAACTTTTGACCCCAATTTCACGGTCCACTGAACATAGAAAATGAAAGTGCGAGTTTCAGGTTAAAGTTTTTAGTCAAGGTAGTTTTTGATAAAGTTGAAGTCCAATCAACTTAAAACTTAATAAACATGTTCTCTATGATATGATCTTTCTAATTTTAATGCCTTATTATATTTTTTACCCATTTACACGGTCCATTGAACATGGAAAATGATAGTGCGAGTGGGGCATCCGTGTACTTTGGACACATTCTTGTTAGTAACTATGATATTGACGACAAAATGTCTTACAAAACAATAGGAATATTCCTTTGTATGCCCCACCAAAGATAGTAGAGGGGCATTATGTTTTCTGGTCTGTAATTCCTTCTGTTTGTTCGTTTGTCTGTCCGTCTGTGCGTCTGTTCGCTTCAGGTGAAAGTTTTTGGTCAAGGTAGTTTTTGATGAAGCTAAAGTCCAATCAACTTGCAACTTAGTACACATGTTCCTAATTATGATATGATCTTTCTTATTTTAAAAACTTTTGACCCCATTTTCATGGTCCATTGAACATAGAAATTAAAAGTGTGAGTTTCAGGTTATAGTTTTTGGTCAAGGCAGTTTTCAATGAAGTTAAAGTCCAATCAACTTGAAACTTAGTACACATGTTCCCTTTTGGTTGATCTTTTTACTTTTAAGGCCAACTTAGATTTTTTATCCAATTTCACGGTCCATTGAACATGGCAAATGATAATGCGAGTGGGGCATCTGTGTACTTTGGACACATTCTTGTTCTACCTCAACTTCTCTAGTACGGTTGTAGTATTTGATTCAGCATCCTGCAACTACTTTTCTGCAATATTTTCTTTAGTTAAATTTTAATCGTGACCTGAGAAAAAGTGACCTCAGAATCAATATAGAAATGCCACTTGTTTTAAGTGACCATACAAAAAAGTAAGCTGCAATTCAATGTACATGTACTGTAAAATCTGAAATTATTGTGAGGTTTTTATTAATGCGATTGGGTGAGTAACACAATAATAAGAACTCACATTAGGCTATCTGCACAATAATTAATCCTGCATTGGTGTCCATTCTTCAAAACACAATAATAAATGCATACATTAATTTCTGTATTCAGTATATAATAAGCAGTAAAACTCTTTTCTGCATAAATAATATTTTATTATTAAATACTAGACCATGCCATTGAGTAGATAAGATACACTTAAGGAATGACTGTAATATTTTTTCTGTCTATGAAGAAATAACAATTGGTGCACACTGAATAGCGGGTTATTTAACAGTGTGCACCAATTTTTTTATGTTATTTCGAATAGACAGAAAAAATATATCAGTAATTTCTTATAATTTAATTCTAAATTCCATTTTAAACCGTAGAAAACCATGGAAAAACGTTGATGACGTCACAATCACATGGATAAATTATGTCTATGGGCTCATAACAAAATAACTTCAGCCAATCAGAAGACGCTTTACATCCAAAATCAAATTATATAAGGATGTTAGTGCTCTTGTTTGAATTGTTTCACACTGTTCATGTCGGACATTTATAGCTGACCATACAGTAGGTTTTTTTTTATTACGCCCCACCTACGATAGTAGAGGGGCATTAGTCTGTGCGTTTGTTGGTCTGTTTGTTCGTCCTGCTTCAGGTTAAAAGTTTTTGTTCAAGGTAGTTTTTGATGAAGATGAAGTCCAATCAAATATAAACTTAGTACACATGTTCCCTATATGATCTTTCTCATTTTAATGCCAATTTTGAATTTTTACTCAAATTTCAGTCTACTGAACATAAACAAGAGTGCACACACTGAAATGTCTCGCCTTCTTTATTAATCATTGATATTATGTTGATATGTCACGGAATAGAAGTTCCTTCATAATGTAAGTTTCAAATGGAAAAAATATTCTGGAATATTACTTCCACAGGAATAAATGTTACAGTAGATGTTCCTAACGGAATATATAGTATAGAATATTTGTTCCATCAGGTACAGGTATTATGACATTGTTTATAATAAAGATTCCACTGGAACTTCTGTTAGGTGGAACAAATATACATTGACAGATAGTCCTAAGTATAAAGCTTTATTACAACTGTCACATAAACTTAACAATAATCAAGATAGATAAACAAAGACCAATGAACCCTGAAAATGAGGTCAAGGTCAGATGAACCATGCCAGGCAGACATGAACAGCTAACAATGCTTCCATACAACAAATATAGTTGACCTTCTACTTGTAGTTTAAGAAAAATAGACCAAAACACAAAAACTTAACACTGTGCAATTAACCTTGAGGTGATGGTCAAATAAAACCTGCGGGACTGACATATAGATCATAATATATTTCCATACACCAAATATAGTTGACCTTTGGCATGTAATATTAGATAAAAAGACCAAAACTTAAAAACTTAACTTTGACCACTAAACCATGAAAATGAGGTCAAGGTCAGATGAAATCTGCCCGCTAGACATGTACACCTTACAATAATTCCATACAACAAATATAGTAGACCTATTGCATAAAGTTTGAGAAAAACAGACCAAAACACAAAAATCCAACTATAACCACTGAACCATGAAAATGAGGTCAAGGTCAGATATCACCTGCCAGTTGGACATGTACACCTTACAGTCCTTCCATACACCAAATATACTAGCCCTATTGCTTAAAGTATCTGAGATATGGACTTGACCAGCAAAACTTACCCTTGTCCACTGATCCATGATATGAGGTCGAGGTAAAGTGAAAACTGTCTGACGGGCATGAGGACCTTGCAAGGTACGCACATACCAAATATAGTTATCCTATTACAAACCAGATGCTCCGCAGGGCGTAGCTTTATACGACCGCAGAGGTTGAACCATGAACGGTTGGGGCAAGTATGGACACAACATTCAAGCTGGATTCAGCTCTAAATTTGGATTGTGATTAAATAGTTGACACAGCATAGGTTTCTGACACAGAATGAATGTGGTCTAATGAACTTAAAATTTTCTCTTAGAGCAATTCACTATGCTGTTGAATATTAATCCTCTCAAAAAAATGTTTGAAGAAATTTTCTTTTTATTTATGAAATTTCAAATGAGAAAAATTGAACCCAATTTTTTAATCACATCCCCCTTTCCCTTATTCCAAAACTAATCTCAATTAAAATATTCTAATGGAGTTTGCAACAATAACTACTCATTTAAATACATCATAAAATATTAAGATGTAAAAAAACTGCTTGTTATCACTGAATGGTAAAGATTATTTAAATTTATCAGTTGGTAGTAAAAAGTGAATATACATTGTATATTGTATATAACAAAGATTTAAGTTGATTCTGGACAAAGAAAGATAACTCCAATTAAAAAAATTCTTGCAGATATTTCTTGCTTACTATACTGGACAAAGAAAGATAACTCTTAATTAAAAAAAAATTTGCTATTTCACAATATTGTGAAATTAGATATTTCTTGCCATTGCACAATACTGTGCAATTGATAAGACTTGCTATTGCACAATACTTAATATAATAATTTTAGATCCTGATTTGGACCAACTTGAAAACTGGGCCTATAATCAAAAATCTAAGTACATGTTTAGATTCAGCATATCAAAGAGGCCCAAGAATTTAGTTTTTGTTAAAATCAAACTTAGTTTAATTTTGGACCCTTTGCACTTTAATTTAGAACAATTTTAAAACTGGACCAAAAATTAAGAATCTACATACACAGTTAGATTTGGCATATCAAAGAACCCCAATTATTCAATTTTTGATGAAATCAAACAATGTTTAATTTTGGACCTCGATTTGGGCCAACTTGAAAACTGGGCCAATAATCAAAAATCTAAGTACATTTTTAGATTCAGCATATCAAAGAACCCCAAGGTTTCAATTTTTGTTAAAATCAAACTAAGTTTAATTTTGGACCCTTTGGACCTTAATGTAGACCAATTTGAAAACGGGACCAAAAATGAAGAATCTACATACACAGTTAGATTCGGCATATTAAAAAACCCCAATTATTCAATTTTGATGAAATCAAACAAAGTTTAATTTTGGACCCTTTGGGCCCCTTTTTCCTTAACTGTTGGGACCAAAACTCCCAAATTCAATACCAACCTTCCTTTTATAGTCATAAACCTTGTGTTTAAATTTCATAGATTTCTATTTACTTATACTAACGCTATGGTGCGAAAACCAAGAAAAATGCTTATTTGGGTCCCTTTTTGGCCCCTAATTCCTAAACTGTTGGGACCGAAACTCCCAAAATCAATACCAACCTTCCTTTTGTGGTCATGAACATTGTGTTTAAATTTCATTGATTTCTATTTACTTTAACTAAAGTTATTGTGCAAAAACCAAGAATAATGCTTATTTGGGCCCTTTTTTGGCCCCTAATTCCTAAACTGTTGAAACCAAAACTCCCAAAATCAATCCCCACCTTTCTTTTGTGGTCATAAACCTTGTGTCAAAATTTCATAGATTTCTATTCACTTAAACTAAAGTTATAGTGCGAAAACCAAGAAAATGCTTATTTTGGCCCTTTTTGGCCCCTAATTCCTAAAATGTTGGGACCAAAACTCCCAAAATCAATACCAGCCTTCCTTTTATGGTCATAAACCTTGTGTTAAAATTTCATAGATTTCTATTCACTTTTACTAAAGTTAGAGTGCGAAAACTAAAAGTATTCGGACGACGACGACGACGACGACGCCAACGTGATAGCAATATACGACGAAAATTTTTTCAAAATTTGCGGTCGTATAAAAATGTACTTATAATAAGAGAGAATTCAACACTACAAAAATTCTGAACTTTTTTTTCAAGTGGTCACTGAACCATGGAAATGAGGTCAAGGACATTGGACATGTGACTGACGGAAACTTCGTCACATGAGGCATCGATGTACAAAGTATGAAGCATTCAGGGCTTTCACCTTCTAAAATATAAACCTTTTAAGAAGTTAGCTAACACCGCCGCTGACGCAGGATCACTATCCCTATGTCGAGCTTTCTGCAACAAAAGTTGCAGGCTCGACAAAAATGATAGTGTGAGTGGGGCATCTGTGTACTTGGGGACACATTCTTGTTGTAGAAGGCTGTACTGCCAATAATTGCTTACTCATTTAAACTCTGGTAAATAGTTGTCTTATTTACAATCATACCAAATTTCCTCAATTTTATATGGATACCATTTTTGCTTTGTCTTCCACATGTCATAAAATTACAAATTTGAAATGATAAGATGATTTTAATGAACAATTGACATGAAGAACAAACACATATAAATCTGACTAAAAATTTATTCAGAATTCATATTGCCCTTGTAATATATATGTACAAATTTTCAGAACAAAACTTACAGCAATTTTGATAAATATAAATATTTAAAACAAAGAAAATTCATTGGCTGACTGAAACCAGTAACTTCATTGGCTGGTTTCTTACAATAAAAGCACCAATCAAACCAATCTCAATTTGAACTTTAAAATATAAAACATGATTTTATATGTGAAAACAATGAATCAGAAAAATAAATATGGAACCTTGACAGTTCAAACAGGCAGCAACTTGGGAGGGAATGTCTGGTGTTTGTCAAGGTCATTAATCAAGGGCAAATTCTGTGGAACTGAGATTCTTGTACTTTTTTTTTAATATTAACTACAGAATACAGTGAATTTACCATTAAGACATTAAATTCATAAAATGATGTTAAATCGACAGTGAATTTACCATTAAGACATTATATTTATCTGATGCTTAAATAGACATTATATTTATGTGTTTTTAACATTTATCCATTCAATACAACATATTTTTTTGTCACATAAAAGACACAAACTGAATTTTCCTTAATTTTTTTCAGGGTATTTGTAAACATTTCAGAAGGCTAGGTCTACAACTTTCTAGCAAAGTATTTTTTTTATAGTTTCTTGTTGAAAAATTATAAAAACAAATCAAATGAGCAAAAAGTGAAACTACAGAATTTTAGAATCTTAGACGAAAAGAGAGGTACAATGTAAATATGGCAATAAAATTAACATCTTATTCTGGGTTTTTTTCATTTAATTTTTGAAAATCTTTTTGTAAAATCTTGCACTCCAATATTACATTTTTTGGGGAAGGCCAATCACTGTTGTAAAATATTAAAAAGTTAATTGAAAAGCAAATTGACACAAAATATGAATATTTGACGAACAATATTATGTTATTAAGAAATGAAATACATGTTAAAACCTAGTCCAAACAGATATTTAAACATGAAGTGTTTTATATGATTATCTAATCAAAGTTTAAAACAGTGTTATGAGCTTCAACTGTGCTATTTGTTTTGATACCTAGATTAAATATTGGAATCAATAACGGCTTCTCACACCTTTATATTTTGTTTGAATATATTGAACTTAATAAGCCTAAAAAATAACTTCTCCTTCAAGGGGTACAAAATGTGAATCAACTGATGGAACTAAAGAATTCTGTGTGTATTTTTTCCTCAAAAACTCATGCTTTTTTTAATTTAGTGTTAAAAATGATGTATACAACAGTTACCTTCAGTTGTAAATTAAGCATTGACATTAAGGACAATGTTGATGCAAAAATTCAAATGCACAAAGTAACGTTACAACTTACAATTTTTTTTTTAACTCAATACATTTCTACTCAAAGTGGATATTCAATAATCTTGGATTTTATCGAACATACATTTGCAAGGTGTCCAATGAAAATGGACATGGCTTTAGTCATATAATAACCTGGCATACGATCTGAACTTACATCTTCATATATAATTCATCATATAAATCAAACAAAAGTTTTCTCACATGACATATATGTAAATAATCCAAACACAATATGATATAAATAAATAGCTGATAGTTTTGCTCCACAATAAAACTGTAAATAATGGGATTAAAACCTAACGACATTCCAATGGTATTCGGATTGAGTATGGAGTATACATGTCTCAAGGCAAGTTTTAAGGCTATGTTATAATGGAGTGATTTCTAGATTTCCATTTTCTCACAACTCAGATTTATGTTTTGTCTTCTAAATCTACTTATAGGTTACATTTATGACTTCCCCTGCTTATAAGACATGTACATTTTATTTTTATTACTTCCCCTTATAAGACATGTACATTTTATTTTTATTACTTCCCCTTATAAGACATGTACATTTTATTTTTATAACTTCCCCTTATAAGACATGTACATTTTATTTTTATGACTTTCCCTGCTTATAAGACATGTACATTTTATTTTTATTACTTCCCCTTATAAGACATGTACATTTTATTTTTATTACTTCCCCTAATAAGACATGTACATTTTATTTTAGAATCCAGATTGTTTGATTTGGACACTACAATGACATCTAGATGTCTTTTCCTTATTGGTGTTGGATAACTGTCTTATTGAAGATTATTTCTTCTTTATTCATATATATGAACATTACATGGATCGACCAGGTGAGCTAAAAATGTTATACCTGGATTAATAAGGTTAAAGTACCTTGTCTAAATTCTCTATACAAATTTCAATTACAGATAATAGCATTTTCAGAAAACTGTGAGCAATGATCAAAGTATATTTTCTATACTGTTTTTTGTGGTGTTTTTTGTTTTGTTTCAAAATATACTATTTTTACATCAATTTCCTCAGAAAATATACCTGCTCCTACTTTAATCAGTTATTAAACAATTAATACAAAGTTTGCAAAGGGAAGTAATAAATGTGAGCATTTCTCTATAACTAGAAATCAGTCAATGATAAAAATCTACTGAAATTTGTAACCCTAGCCTTATGTTGCTAAAATATGAAAAAAGTGAAATGACATAAAAATCAATAACTGGAAATATAAATGGTGAAGAGATGGACGTCCCCTACATAGCCTTGTCATTGATAGTCATGAATTCACATTTTTCCAACTGTTAATTCATTGGTAATTAATTTTACTTTAAATCATTTATTTCTATACATAGCACTAAAATGTGATGACCTATACAATGTATACATAATTTATCTACAACTTTAAAAAAGAAAAATTAAATTTCCCTTATTCTTATACTGCAAATTCTTTTTAGTATTTCTTTTGTAACATGAGCAATTGTGAATTTTGGCCCTTGCTTCCAGAACTACAAACCTTAGTCATCAAGAATTATTTCTTCAAAATACAATCTGACAAACAAGTTAAAATAATATGTTCTAACGAATCCAAAACTTGGCTGGTAATATATTATGATAACAAAATTGAGAATTATAATGAGAATTTTGACCTGGTGTGTTACAAAACATTTGTATGTCTTAGCTATTACAATCATTATATTTTTAGCAGACAAAGTTACTGATCTGAATAATTGTTAGAAAAATATGAAAATAAAAGTTTTGCTAAGCCATAGATTTGTATTACTGTTAACCCCTTTGAGAGTTCTTTTAATGAATAACAATACAATAAAAGTGTCATGATATCAAGCATATGAAAATACAATGAGCTGTTCCATAGAACATACATGCAAATAAGGGAAAGTAACCAGAGTTCAAGTTCTAAATTTTAAACCTTTTTGCCAGATTTTACATTTCACATCTACCCTAAATGGGAAAATTGTTTTTGGATGGTTATAATTTAAAACAACTTGCTTGAAGATAAAGGTGCTTAACTCACAACAAATACAAAAATTTCCAAAAATATAATAAGGTAGGCTTCAAAATTTAGAGTACTTCTAGGAAATAGAACTATAATTTTGTTTTGCTTTATTCTTAAAATTGCCTTCCCTAATTCACATGTAGGTTTTAGTATAACAGTCCAGGGAATATAATCAAAATAATTTTAAGGAACAAATCATCTGAACATATTTTTATAATAAAATCTAAAATGAAAGCAAAAGTGGTAGTAATAGAGAGAACCCTTGTTGCTGCTATATATATATATCTGTTCTATAAATAAAATAAACAGTATAAAAATAGTTTCACTTCCCTAATTAAATGGTGGAGGACATATACTCCACCTATATTTAATCATGTTATAAAACACTAATAATGAACAAATGAGTATGGTTGACACAGGGGCAATAATCGCTTAATTATTGAACACGTTTAAGCGGTGTGTCTGTGTTGTTAATGCTGATCACATGTCACATCACATGACACAGCATTGCTTGTGGCCATTCCCTTTCTGTTTTAGTCGGGATTTTGGACGGTAATGTTCCAAGAAGGCAAGTTGTTTTGCATTGATTGCTCCTCGTCTTTTCCTGAAAACAGAAATATAAATCTTTATCATATCTAGAAGACATAGGATTAGAAACATTCATATTTTTTTTAATATTTGTTTTTCCTTGGTATTTATATATTTTTTAATTAATTAATCAAGTGTTGGTGTTTTTTGTAGTCTACTGATTATCACATATTTGTTATTAGTGGTGGTTGTGATCAGTTGTAATGTCTAGTTTTTTGTGACATTGCTGTTACCCCATGTTTTGTTTTTTTTAAAGTTTAAAGTATGTCCTTACTTCTACATATATTCTTAAATGTTATCCTTTAATAAATATAACATATATGTGTGTTAACTTATTGCAAATCTTATTATAATCCCCGACTTGCTAATATTAAGTGACTTGAATACATAAAAATTCTTTAGAGATGAAATTAGAAATTAAATTCTTTAATTTGCAATTACATAAATTTTGTGAATGCACAAGACTACAGCTCCTGGCATTCTTTCTTGCACATCACTGGTATAATTGGTTTTTTAAATGTTATCGGTTACGTAATCTATTAATTTTCAGTAAATATTTATGACAAGTATTACTTGTAGAATGATTCTCATCAAAATGAGACCTTAAAAATGTTCACAATAAGGAAGCATTGTGTTATAAATTATGATCCAGTTTTAGGGCATCTTAAAGTAAATATCAGATGCAAGTCTTCTCCTTTAACATCTATTTAACTTTTCCTTGTTTCCTTATAAAACAGTTATCAAAACAAAAACTTTAATGCCTTCTTCCTTTTTCTGAGAAGTACAAATGTATTTATAGGTGATATTACTTATTTGATACAGTTAATTTAAAGCAGTATATACATGTATAAAGGAAGACCTTCATATTCCGGGTGCAGATTTTTTGTGCTGTTTTGAAGACCCATTTGTGGCCTTTGGCTGTTTTCAGTTCTCTGTTTGGGTTGATGTACCTTAGAAACATTCTTTATTTCCATTTTCATTTTTAACTTTTGCTTTTTAGTTGTTTGATAAATGTCTCAATGACATATAGCCAGCTAGCTGTTCTTTTTATCACTGGTTTCGACAAACAAGAGGTACATGTAGTTTCTTGGCTTAAATCTTATCAAAACCCCAAGATGAGATGTAAATGAGCTTCAAGTCCTATTTTCCAGGACAATGCCAAAAAAAATATCAAAGGGATAATTTGAGAAAATAGTGGTGATTATCTAGAGTATACATACTGTCTGATTAGTTCTACAGCATCTTCATATAGCATTCCACATTCAATTAATGCTAAAGCTACCATAACAGGAGCTCTGAAATATAGAAAGTATCAATCATTTAATACACCATCTTCATATAGCATTCCACATTCAATTAATGCTAAAGCTACCATAACAGGAGCTCTGAAATATAGAAAGTATCAATCATTTAATATATATGCAGTGTTAAATATTCCTTCTTTTCAAAAAGAATAAAATATGCAGACTTATCTGAATTCCTGTTGTAACAAACACGTTTGTCCTAGTTCGCAATTTCAGAATCTAATGCATTCTGGGTAAAATTCTCGAAAGTGTACAACAAAACGTTATAATTGGTTTAAGATATCATAAAGAATGGAAATTCAACCAATGATGTGGTGTAATTTCCATCTTGCTGTACTAACCATTAAATGAGTTCTTTAGATTCTGAAACAGGCAATTATAAATTGTCTTTAGTTTCTTAGATGGTGGTCTTTCTGATGGTGGCCCCCTTTGCAAATTTTTATTGTGTTTTACTTTTACATCAAGTGGGTAAGTTACATAAAGGGGCAATTTTTTTGTGCACATAAAACTGGATTAACAAAACCCCATTACATTATGTGCCTGTACAAAGTCAGGGTTTCTAAACCAGCTTTTGTCTTTTGTTGTTTGTATGTTGTGTGGTATTTTAGAATATTACTTTGAATCATCTTTATATAGGTATTATCATTTTATGCATACAACAGCCACACAACATCCTGGCTCCTCTTTAAACCTTGTTTTAGTATTTACCTGCATAATCCTGCCACACAATGTACAGCCACACAACATTCTGGCTCCTCTTTAAACCTTGTTTTAGTATTTACCTGCCTAATCCTGCCACACAATGTACAGCCACACAGCATCCTGGTTACTCTTTAAACCTTGTTTTAGTATTTACCTGCCTAATCCTGCCACACAATGTACAGCCACATAACATCCTGGTTCCTCTTTAAACCTTGTTTTAGTATTTACCTGCCTAATCCTGCCACAATGTACAGCCACACAACATCCTGGTTCCTCTTTAAACCTTGTTTTAGTATTTACCTGCCTAATCCTGCCACACAATGTACAGCCACACAACATCCTGGTTCCTCTTTAAACCTTGTTTTAGTATTTACCTGCCTAATCCTGCCACACAATGTACAGCCACACAACATCCTGGTTCCTCTTTAAACCTTGTTTTAGTATTTACCTGCCTAATCCTGCCACAATGTACAGCCACACAACATCCTGGTTCCTCTTTAAACCTTGTTTTAGTATTTACCTGCCTAATCCTGCCACACAATGTACAGCCACACAACATCCTGGTTCCTCTTTAAACCTTGTTTTAGTATTTACCTGCCTAATCCTGCCACACAATGTACAGCCACACAACATCCTGGTTCCTCTTTAAACCTTGTTTTAGTATTTACCTGCCTAATCCTGCCATACAATGTACAGCCACACAACATCCTGGTTCCTCTTTAAACCTGGTTTTAGTATTTACCTGCCTAATCCTGCCACACAATGTACAGCCACACAACATCCTGGTTCCTCTTTAAACCTGGTTTTTAGCAGATTAATCCATTCCTCTATGACTTCTCCGGGGGGTGGATTACCATCATCAAACTGACAATCCTGAAAAACAAAATAAAGCATCAAAGATTGAACAGAAAGGACTCTATAACTTCCCAAGGGGTGGATTGCCATCATCAAACTAACAATCATGAAAAACAAAATAAAGCATCAAAGTTTGAACAGAAAGGACTCTATAACTTCCCAAAAGGTGGATTGCCATCATCAAACTGACAATCATGAAAAACAAAATAAAGCATCAAATTTTGAACAGAAAGGACTTTATAACTTCCCAAGGGGTGGATTGCCATCATCAAACTAACAATCATGAAAAACAAAATAAAGCATCAAAGTTTGAACAGAAAGGACTCTATAACTTCCCAAGGGGTGGATTGCCATCATCAAACTAACAATTCTAAAAAACAAAATAAAGCATCAAAGTTTGAACAGAAAGGACTCTATAACTTCCCAAGGGGTGGATTGCCATCATCAAACTAACAATTCTAAAAAACAAAATAAAGCATCAAAGTTTGAACAGAAAGGACTCTATAACTTCCCAAGGGGTGGATTGCCATCATCAAACTGACAATCATGAAAAACAAAATAAAGCATCAAAGTTTGAACAGAAAGGACTCTATAACTTCCCAAGGGGTGGATTGCCATCATCAAACTGACAATCATGAAAAACAAAATAAAGCATCAAAGTTTGAACAGAAAGGACTCTATAACTTCCCAAGGGGTGGATTGCCATCATCAAACTGACAATCATGAAAAACAAAATAAAGCATCAAAGTTTGAACAGAAAGGACTCTATAACTTCCCAAGGGGTGGATTACCATCATCAAACTGACAATCATAAAAAAAATAAAGCATCAAAGTTTGAACAGAAAGGACTTTATAACTTCCCAAGGGGTGGATTGCCATCATCAAACTGACAATCATGAAAAACAAAATAAAGCATCAAAGTTTGAACAGAAAGGACTCTATAACTTCCCAAGGGGTGGATTGCCATCATCAAACTGACAATCATGAAAAACAAAATAAAGCATCAAAGACTGATAACAAACGTTTACCTTTGGCCATGCATCATAAACATCTTAATAATCCTGTTCCTAAGAGATTGTTTGATTAGACTGATCATGTTGAATGACATTAGAATGATTAGATTAATATTTAAACATTATATTACCTCCCTTACATGTCTTTTTTTCTTAATCTTGTTATATCATATTTAAATATTATCTACTAGTTAATACTGAAAGCCTTTTCAACTTTAATTTCACTAAAATGTTCTTCAGTGGGGAAAGGTTCTGAAACCTCATCAATGCTCAATTTTATTTTCTGTCCCACTTTTATCCCACAGCTTCTACAAGTTGTATCCAATATAAACATTCATCCCATTAAATCCCGTACTAATCAATAATTTCAATTATCCATATTGTCTTAATCCCTCCACTATATACATCAATACATTGACCAAATTTAATCAATGTTCAATTTTATTTTGTTTACATAACAACATATTTATGTGCAGACAGCCTTATCCTGCGACATTCTATGACAAAATAGAATTTTAAATATGTCATCAAAACAATTCTTTTCTACCAACGCATTTTTTTTTTTACTAAATAACAATCAAATGTTTAATTCAGACTTTGGGGAATGTTTAGTGGTAGTAAATAAGGAAGTTGTCTTAAGAAAACAATGAAATCAACTATTTCTTCTTTCTTTCTTCTTTAATTTGTATTCATTGTGTTAAATGATAAATTTGGCGTCAAAAACAGTCATTGCAGTTAAAAGTTTTTAATACTTCTGTTAGTCCATTCTACTTTTGTAACATCCACAAGAATTATCATTATTATAAAAGGTTTTGGCATCAAATAAATTCTTATAAATTTTAAAATTGAGAAAGGAAATGATGAAAAAAATGTGTCAAAGCAACAACAACCCGACCATACTAGCAGACAACAGCTGAAGGCCACCAATGAGTCTTCAATGTAGCGAGAATTCCCGCACCCGTAGTTGTCCTTTAGCTGGCCCCTAAAAAATATGTATACTAGAACAGTGATAATGGACGTCATACTAAACTCCGAATTATACCCAAGAAACTAAAATTAAAAATCATACAAGACTAACAAAGGCCAGAGGCTTGGGACAGGCGCAAAATTGCGTCGGGGTTAAACATGTTTATGAGATCTCAACCCTCACTTATACCTCTAGCCAATGTAGAAAAGTAAACGCATAACAATACCCACATTAAAGTTCAGTTCGAGAGAAGTCTGAGTCTGATGTCAAAAGATGTAACAAAAGAAAATAAATAAAATGACAATAATACATAAACTTATAACTATATTTCAGCTTATTTCCTACTGCATGTAGAGCTAGACTTTGGTTAGCTTGCTTGCTTTATTTGTACAATAGTAAGTTTTTGATAATATGGATTCTGGCTTACCTTTTCATTGCAGAAAATGTCAAAATGCATGAAAATAGTTTTTAGTTTTTAGATTTTTATATTCCCCCCCCCCCCCCCCCCCCCCAAATGCTTTACATCATAGTGTACAAACTTATGATACACATAGATATTATAAATACTGAAAAAATGTCTTCTGCATTTAGTAATATAGACATAACAGATGACAAAATCAGACTACACACACAATTCAATATTATATAAGCTGAATTCTGAATAGATTTTTAAGATAACATCATTATCAATATATCATAAGTCAGAAACACAAACTGGAATAGTCAACTTTATTTAACAGGACAAATAAAATCTGGAAAATCTAACAAATAATGTCCTTAGTTTTCTGATAAACTTTTTAAGAGACAGATACCTTAAGATAATCTAGAACAAAGAAAAAAGGTCATAATGTACAAGAGAGGTAAAAAAAAGTTAAAGGAAGTTATAATGTACAGGTATATTGGTTTGTAGATAAGTTAATAAAATAAAAGACATAAATTATCATAATCCATTTTTTGTACAAATTATGTCACGACTTCTAACAATTATCACCAAATTATCTCCATAGCTATTTCAGAACTGTTCAGAATCATGTCCTTAAAATAGTTTCAATATATATGCTCTATAATCTCATAATGGCTATCACCAGGAGACATATACTGTTTCAAATGCAAATGTATAACGTTTCTTGATATCAACAAGATATATAGGCCTTTTCTGTTTGATATTAAAACAGATCTAGAATTTCCTCACAAAGTTTTCTCCACTTGAGATAGTTAAATTCAGGCTTCAAATTTTTAACTTGCAATTAAAATGTAAATTTGAGCAAGCATGTTCAAATCTAAAATTTAACTTGCAATCAGAGGTAAAAAAATTATGAGAAAGAAAAACAGGCACTATGCAGACTCGGCATTAACGATCAGAGGATTTCATGTCTATGGATTTTTATCATTGTTGAAGGTTCTATGGTGACCTAAAATTGCTAATTTCTCATTTTCTGTACCATTTGGTCTCTTGTGAAGAATTGTCTTATTGGCAATCATACCACATCTTCTAATTTTTATATTTAAGTGTACTTTGTTACACCAGAATGGCAAAAATCATGTTGAATTATACTATTTCATCTTACATAGCTGGAAAAAATGGTTTGTCATTACATGTACTAAGAGATTAAGACATTTGAGATAGGTGTGTCTAGTCTAGTAAGTTTTTATTTCATCAAATTAACACCTCTAATATTACTTTGTATTCTCTTCCTGGGGTCAGAGAAAAGACAAAAGATGGTTTAGTGCATTACATTTAAAGAAAATTTATACTATTGGAGTATTTCTATAAAACCTTATGCTTTGAAGTTCTTCATATTAATATTAATCTTTAAAGAGGGAATTTACCACAGATCTCCTTCTGTATGCATTATTTAATGTAATAAATTAAATCATGTGTAAAACTGGAACAAAATTTTGAAATATTTAGAGTGATTGTTGGTTGCTTAACGTCCAGTGGCAAATATTTCATGCATGTTCAGGACAAAGAAACATTTAGAAGTGTAGTAAATCTATTTAAATACTTTTTTAAATATCTTGCTCAGTTCAAGATACTAGTATATGAAATAATAATTTTTATTTTCATCTGCTAGATAGCACATTGCAGTAATTCTGTTTGAATAATAGACAAGGGACATATGTGAATGTAAAGGAGAAAGCTTACCAACAAGTTACAAAAAGATTTAGATTTTACAGTAGACAACAGCATACATGAATTCTCCAATAATACAAGTATCTATACAATATTTCAAACTCCAAACGGTCCTGAGTTTATCAAACTGTCAATAAATAGAACAGAAACTATCAAAGATTTGCCATCAAAAGAAATTCAAAATAACTAAATATAAACTGCTTCGCTGAGCCTAGCTGGATACGCCAGCAGGTCAAACCATGAACAGTTGGACGAAAATGGACACCATACTCAAGTGAATAAATTCAGAAATTATTGCGATTTAGAGAAAAATCCTGTTTCAATTATACAAAATATTTCAAAATGCAAGTCTAAATTATTGTGTTAACAACTCTGTGGTATTTGAGATATTTTGAATGTTGTGTATCGCCCTTTAACTACTGTTTACTGGTTTCAGAGGTTTCCGCTGGCGGTCGCCATTTTCGCAATTTGCGATAAAATAATAATTGTGGCGATAAAAAATCGTCATTTGCGAAAGAATTTGGCGAAAGAAATATATAGAACGATTTATTTTCCTCCATCTTGTTTATTTACTTTTTTCGAGTTTCTCGGACTTAACCCGTTCAGACAATACTCGGAATTCACCTTGACCTCATTAAGGTTTGGACAGAAAATCAATAATCAGCTGATTGCATTTTATAGCTATCGACAACAAAGGACTATTAATAAAGGTGTTGATTGAGTTGTTTGACAAAATGATATGGTTAAATGGCTTCTGCTAAATGTCACATACAGAATTTATTTACCACTTTGCGACGCACGTGTTTGAAGCAAACTTTTGACGTCTCCTCCGCTTTTAAAGATAATTGAGATAAAGCTGTTGTTGTGACGAAAATTGTTCAAAAGCAAGAAAAATCTCGATTTAAAACTTTAATTATCTTTTGACTTAAATAGCGGTAATTGATTAGGGAGACGTGTTTTAAAGTCGTTTGAGTGACACACGTGTTTCAAGCATAGTTTTACGTCTCAACGTTTTCATTTACGATGTTCAAAAAATGAGAGTAGCCCTTCAATGTAATGACTACACATGAAACGAGAGATCAATTTCATGTGATAAAAGCTTTTGTTTTGATGTAAAAAACACTTCTTAGTACAAAAGGGAACATCTGTATTTTTCTTTTAAAGAAACTTTCAATACGAACTATAATGGTATTATATAATCAAAACATGATGTCCATTAATTTTGTTACTAGTATATTCCAGGACTTATATCTTAATTCTTTATTATTAAAATTATAGTGGTCCAATCAATTAGAAAAGTTGTTTTAAATACAATGGATATTTTTCCCTTTTAAATAAAAAAAATAATGTCCTTTTAAAGTAATGTTTAGTGTTTATTCATTAAATGTAAATTTTAAAATAAGTTTGAGAGCACAATGCTAGACACAATGGGGCAAAATCATCTGATTTAAGGGAAAGGGGAAAAGGGGGGGGGGGTAGAAAAAAAGGTAAATTTTAAACGAAAAATATAGTTATGTTATTTGGCGAAAAAAATAATAAAGTGGCGAAAAAAATATTGTTTTGGCGAAAGAGGTGGCGAAAGAAATAATTGACCCAGGGGAAACCCTGCAGACAATAGTACACCCTAATTGAATGAAGCAGACCTGTTGATGAAAGCAATGTGTTGATTAACTACAATAACACTTTGTTTATTTACATCACTGTATATCTATGTTGTTTATTTACATCACTGTGTATCTATGTTGTTTACTTCACAGCTACAAACTGGAGGAGACAAACTACACTTCTATAATATACACCAAGTGTAAATAGGGTGGCAACTTTTACATCTACTCACAGTTTAAATCCAAACATGCAAAATGTTCACAAACAATTCAAATTGATCATTCAAAATTTATATTTCATTGCATTGTAACAAAAGTTTTAATTTGCATTGGTATTTATATATCTCACCATAAAATAAAACCAGACTCATTAGAAAATACAATTATAACAATTATTAAAATATTGTTTTCAGAGGTGAATATAGATTTTCTTCTGCCTAAGAGGAGGCCCAGTCTGGTCATCCTTCAGTGATTTCCAATATAAGTAACTTAATTTTTCCAAGTTAAAGGGCCCTTCCCCAACCCCTACCTCTTCTAAATTTTTTAAACACATCAGGTCATACTCATAGCCTCTAGATTGTTTCAATTTAGTCTATAACCCAAAACAATTTTGCATTGGCATTATATTTCACTGAATCATGAAATACCTTACTAATTTTAAAATCTTAACAATTATTAGAATGTAACAAAGTTCTGTTATAATACATTTGTTCTAAACTGAAGTTATTTGCACCAAGTACATGTACAAACAAATGATTTAATGTATGTGTCATGTGTATTTGTCTATCATTATCCTAAATAACAGCACTTAACCAACATATCTACAGTAACTACTCAGACTTGTCACTAGTTTTTACTTCCCATCTCAGATCTTCATTCAAGAAACCTAGAAACAATTCCTCTAACTATAAAATTCATCTACAGTTTCCTATTTTTGTTTAAAACAAGAATGTGTGGATGATTCAGGGATGCCCTTACATGCACTTTCATTTGCTATGTCCCACATGTTCAGTTGACTGTGAAATAGGGGTCAAAACTCTTAATTTTAATTAGTAGGATCATATCATAGGGAAAATGTGTACTAACTATAAATTTCAAGTTGATTGGACATCAGCTTCATCAAAAACTACCTAACCAAAATCTTTTATCTAAAGCCGGACAGACTGACACTGACAGAGGAACAGATGGACAAACAAAAAAGATTTTGAACTGTACTATGACAGACTTTAACCAGGCTAAAGGCAATGGACAGACTCAAAAACAGGACAGATATAAGGCTCCAAAATAATGACTACACCCAAATGGAGAGTAATTTGCGTGCAAATTAAGTGTGATTCCTTATAAATCAGAGGACACACCTGATTTCCTTCCCTTAAACAGCCTCTATATTATGTGAACATATTGTATGAATTAATTATGTAAGAGTATAGAATGTTAATGTAAACAAACTGATGTCCTTTCCATGTCCTACAGAAACCCAAGCCAAAAAATATATAGGTAACAATGTCAATGTATATAATGTATGTGTAGGTGGGATGTATAACAATATCATTTGGCAAAACACACAGACAGTAAACATCTACATCACCAGCAGAAACTAATGCAGGAGTGTACATTGTAACTGATGGTTTCTATAATCCGTTCAAAATAACAATATCAATTTCTGGACAAATAAAAAAGAAGATATGGTTCAAAATGTATGATTGCCAATAAGACAACTATACACAAAAGACCAAAATGACACAAACATTAACAACTATAGCTCACCGTACGGCCTTCAACAATGAGCAAAGCCCATACCGCATAGTCAGCTATAAAAGGCCCCGATAAGACAATGTAAAACAATTCGAACGAGAAAACCTACGTCCTTATTTATGTATAAAAATGAAAGAAAAAAACAAATATGTAACACATAAACAAACGACAACCATTGAATATCATATGGTTGTTCTTCACAACATCACAAGATCTTTTTTTTTAAAAAGAGCGAACAGCTAACCTTAATTCAAAGAGGTGTACATCAAAACTGTAACAAGTGCTATTAAATCTGAATCATTGGTACAAAATAAATAAATTGTTCATAAAAAGATATATATGTCTATTTGGTATGTTATTTTGATAATAAAATACAAATGTTTAAATTGGAATGACAAAACTTAACACTTAAACTATTAGACAACAGCTGAGGGCAAAAGTGACAAAGTCAATAGCTAAAGACGTACAGGGTGGGGCAATTTATCTCCAACATACCATGCAATGCTAACATAACTGCATGCCAAATATCATTAATATTCAATTACGGTCCCCTTTAAAATGACATAATTACAAACATAAACAAATTATTGATGTCACAGACAATGGAAACTCTGGGACTTCACCAAGACCAGACACAAATCATTGATGCCACAGACAATGGAAACTCTGGACCTTCACCAAGACCAGACACAAATCATTGATGCCACAGACAATGGAAACTCTGGGACTTCACCAAGACCAGACACAAATCATTGATGTCACAGACAATGGAAACTCTGGACCTTCACCAAGACCAGACACAAATCATTGATGCCACAGACAATGAAAACTCTGGGACATCACCAAGACCAGACACAAATTATTGATGCCACAGACAATGAAAACTCTGGGACATCACCAAGACCAGACACAAATCATTGATGTCACAGACAATGGAAACTCTGGACCTTCACCAAGACCAGACACAAATCATTGATGCCACAGACAATGGAAACTCTGGGACTTCACCAAGACCAGACACAAATCATTGATGCCACAGACAATGGAAACTCTGGGACTTCACCAAGACCAGACACAAATCATTGATGCCACAGACAATGGAAACTCTGGGACTTCACCAAGACCAGACACAAATTATTGATGTCACAGACAATGGAAACTCTGGGACTTCACCAAGACCAGACACAAATCATTGATGTCACAGACAATGGAAACTCTGGGACTTCACCAAGACCAGACACAAATTATTGATGTCACAGACAATGGAAACTCTGGGACTTCACCAAGACCAGACACAAATCATTGATGCCACAGACAATGGAAACTCTGGGACTTCACCAAGACCAGACACAAATCACTGATGTCACAGACAATGGAAACTCTGGGACTTCACCAAGACCGGACACAAATCATTGATGCCACAGACAATGGAAACTCTGGGACTTCACCAAGACCAGACACAAATCATTGATGTCACAGACAATGGAAACTCTGGGACTTCACCAAGACCAGACACAAATCATTGATGTCACAGACAATGGAAACTCTGGGACTTCACCAAGACCAGACACAAATCACTGATGCCACAGACAATGGAAACTCTGGGACTTCACCAAGACCAGACACAAATCATTGATGCCACAGACAATGGAAACTCTGGGACTTCACCAAGACCAGACACAAATCATTACAAGTAAACATTATCTCAAAGTTCAAAACCTTATAGTTTATTTTTACCTGAGAAATAGTATTGATCCAAATGTATAAATCACAACCAGTACGTAAGCACTGGCTATTTATCTGTTAAAAGCAACACAAAGTTAGCTGTGTGAAAAGTTCTATCCTCTATAATAAATCACAACAGTCAAATTATGTTTATAAATTAATAGCAATTCGTCACATGGAACAATTTTAGATCACAACATTGGTTTAACATAAGAGAATTTCTAGAATTTATCGTATCCTTAAGCTTCCTTCTTTCTTATGAAGTTTACCAAAATAAGAGATAAAAAATTCCCTAATAAAATTACACTTAACAGGTACCTGCCATCAAGCCTGCCATAGATTCAGGAGAAATTTGTAGCCATAATGATTCAAAACCTAACCCCCACCCCCCTTTCTGTTTTAATCAGCAAGAACTAAACGTCATGCTTATACTGATACATTAATTTGTGTATAAATGATCATGATATTCAATGAATGAAAGATGATAGTGCCCCTCACTCAGTCAATGACTTTGTATGGTAACGTCTTGATTAACAATATATGACATGTTATATATGTGCCCCTCATTACTTTTAAAATATGCAAAATATTCAGACTAAATTTAAATTAAAGTTTGATCAAAAGACTAATATTTAAATAATTATGACAGATTTGCTTTTGAATAGTAATCAGTATGTCCTTAAATACTTGTTCCACCAGGTAAATATAGGTCAAACGACCCATGGTAATACCTGGCGACAGGTGTAATATACGGAAGCATTTATTAGAAATTCATGACAAAGGTTTATACATGTATATATATAATCACATTTCATGTACATGTTTATCCAACTGATATTGTTCATAAAAATAACATGTATATTTATTTCATCAGTCATGCACATTTTATTTTGGGATCTCATCTAATATTTATTATTCTCTTTCATATTTATAAGTAAAAGGTTATAACCCAAGACTAAAAGTTTAAATAAACATGATAAAGTATGCCACTAATTTAAATATATTATCCTGCTAGGGCAAACAAATGTTGTTTTATGTTCATTTTGAATATGTAAATAAATATCAAAGTTTTATCAGAACTAAACGAAATTCCTAACTAAAATAACCTAATTATTTAATTTTCATATAATTTACTAATACACTGTACTCTCAACAGTGTTATTTTTTCATATTAAATATGGACAGTTTTTCTATATTTTTCATAATTTTCATCTATTTTCTCAAAAAATTTCAAAAAATTCAATTTTGCTGTAAGCATGGTAAGTGCGAGTTGAAAAAGACAAATCATATATTTTCCCCTTTAAAATTAAATTTAGAACCCTTATTTCAAATTTCAAACTGAACTGGCACATTTATATTTCAGGCATAAATTTGGAACTCCACTTCAATGAGATAATTCTAGCAAATTTGTATACATGTATAATATGGTCTGAGTTTCTAATAAAACACAACTGTTTGGTTAACCAAAACCTTTCCAAGAAAACTCAGTTTGTCAATAAATTTAGATTTTTCAGGAAATATATTGTTTTAAAAACAATAAACATGATTTTTATGTACATGTATATGAGCGCCTATCATTTTTTACCTTCTTGTTTTTTCAACCAATGTAAATACTGTCAATTCAAGCTTTGTGAAATTATATACATGTATCAGACAAGAATTTTCACATGTATTTATCATGTGTCTATTTTTCCTACAGGAAATATATACTGGTGCCCATTTCTTTAAGTTCTAAAAGTATATCTGGGCATGTAGCTTTGCATCAGCCTTAGCCATAGTGCATGTTAAATTTACTCTAAATTGTAAATTTCACAACCTTACTAGAAACAAATTAAACTTCCCAATATTATCAATTAAACTAAAAGGTCCTTTACAACAATTATATAACCTGGTCATATAATGACCAGAGTCAATATTCCCTGACCTGAATACAAGGTCATTGGATAATAAGATAGGATTAGGTGTCCTTGTGTGTCCAACAAATAGTCAGAGGCACCAGAAGGGGTATTGTTGAATGTCCAGTAGGTATGGTACACAGTGATACAAGTTTGATATCTATATTACTTCCTTGATCAAGTATCAAAAATACTACCAATGCAATTTCCTCATTCTGTTTTTTGGCAACTGCTATTTTAACCATTTCTTGGAAATGTATATAAAATCATTTGTTTTTTAGAAATGTGTGTCCTGTTTTAGATTGATAATGAAACAATTTTGATTATATCAATAAAAAAGAAATAAGGATGTTAAATATTTGAAAATAACTGTATATAAATTTTAGCAATTGCATTTTGGTTCAAATTGATATTACACAATGTATTCAACATTTAATTTCAAATTTTTGTGAAAATTTATTCTTCAGCATACAGATCTAGAGTGGATAACTAAATTTCTAACCAGATTGTTTAGTGGCAATGATTCATGTTATGGGGGACTATTTCTTAAAAAACTTAATTATTAAAATATTTGACTACCCAATATACACTTTTTTAAAAACAAGATAAATACACTGAATATTATTTTTGCACTCATTTTTACTATTTCAAAACTTAAATATCATATGACAGTTACAACAATGGTTAAATCTAGACCAAAACATGAGTGTAGTGTACTTAAGTAGGAATTGTTTTACATTTATCAATGTTTACCTACTGTGAAGGGAGGACTGTTTTTCTGATTTTCTACAATAAAATTGAGAATAGGGAAATGGGGAATGTGTCAAAGAAACCATAACCAGACTAAAGAGCGGCAAACAACAGAAGCTGAAGGCCATCAATGGGTCTTCAATACAGCAAGAAAATCCTGCACCTGGAGGCATGCTTCAGCTGGCCCCTTACCAAAAATTGTTTACTACTTCAGTGACAATGTCTACTTGTGATAATCACACTTATTATGGATAAATATTTTGAGGTGTAATTACTTGGGTAGGCACAGGAATCCTAAACCCCAAATATCTTTATTTTGGCGTCACACCAAATAAATGGGCGCCCCAGACAGATGTAACTGACCGAGAGTTGTTAATGGTTTTGAACTGAATTAAGGTGATTATTACCTTTACATGTATTTTACCTTACCAGTACATGTACATGCCTTAGATACAGACTGTGTCATTGGGTACTTAACAAACATACTAATCTAGACAGAAAATATATAATCAAACAACATTAAATGGTCTCTTTTTAATAGGATTAAACTGTGAGAATTGACAGGCCAATCTCCTACTAAATATACAAACAGTTGGTAATCCGACTACGTTTAAGTATACATGGTATAAAAGGTATTGTTATAAACATCAGGAAGCTCCGTGTTAAGATACATACATGTACATTAAAACTACTCAGGTGAACAATTTCTCATGGCTTCTTTAAGGTTTTTATTTCTAAGTTCATTTCCTTGTGTATAATGTCTATTCATAAATCTGAATAAAAGGAAGAAGTCTTCACGATTTACCACAAGCGTTACGCCCCAGGCTAGCAAAAATGTTGTTGGGTCAGCCAAATTTACCTGGAGAGGCCTCAGAAACCCATATACATTTAAAGAAATTTAATAAGACTGATTTTGTCACTTGCTGAACCAAAGTATTTCATGAAGACTGAAGAGCTGAGGTTTATAAGTCAATGAAACAGCAAGCAATCAACATAAACACATTTCTATCTATCAAGCTATGGTCGAAAAAAAAAGAAAAAAAAAGGAGTTTGAACAACATGTATATCAAAAAGACGGTTCTTCAACATATTTTTTCTTTTCAAATCACAAAAATATTAAACAACCACCAACATGTCATGTTCATATAACCTGCTAGTCAAAAGACACCCACAGAAACCAATATACATACTTCTGAATAAGGGTGGGGGATACAAATGTAGTAAATTTTTTTATATACTTACGATTACCCGTATTCCCTGGGCATCAAGTTTCTCTGTTTTATAAGTCGGCTCACATACACGTACTACATCTTTAGCTCCTTTCTTATGCAGTTCCTGAAAATATTTCATAATTTTAAATGTTTTTAAATCATATGTACATTTTATGCTGCCCATCAAGGGCCCTTGATTGGAATAATAAATATTCTTATTTATTCTTATTCTTATATTACTCAATAAGTAAAATTGAGAATGGAAATGGGGAATGTGTCAAAGAGACAACAACCCGACCATAGAAAAAAGCAACAGCAGAAGGTCACCAACAGGTCTTCAATGTAGCATGAAATTCTTGCACCCGGAGGTGTCCTTTAGCCTAGGCCCCTAAACAAATATAAACTAGTTCAGTGATAATGAAGCATGTATTCCTTATAAATATATATGCTATTATAATGTTTTATAAGAATTCTGCACAACAATGACTATGCTGAAGAATGCAAATTGCATTCTTTGCCTTTCTGTAAATTCAGAAATATTTGCAAGCCAATGTTCTTACTTTTGCAAAGATTTTGACTGAATAGATTTTTTTAAACTTGCATTTTAAATTCTTATAGCAATATTTTTTGGAGGATTTCCTGACATCACAACAATCTATAGATCTTCCATTGTTGTCCATTCTTCAAAAAAATGGAATTGAAATAATAACAATTAAATAAATGCACACGAACATTTCTAAATTAGCAGTATTCGTTATAATGGAAGACCATGCTTGGTTATTTGGAATGGCTGTTATGAATAACACCATCATGGTCATAGAATAAAAGGATTTAAATGGCTGATAGTTGCTTACTTAACATACCAGTATAAAACGGAGATTCCAACATTATCATTGAGACAACATAAATTGCCATGTGTATACAGATGCCAGCAATATAATAGATTTTGACTTACTTATTCTTGACCACATTGCATTGCATTATGCAGTTTTAGAAAAAGTACACATGCAGGAGACACCAACCCTAAAGCTCCTGATCAAAGACAGCATGTATACAGTTTACAACAATTGACATGTACAATTATAAATATGTATATGTGTCTATCTCTATATCATATAAAGTCTAGACTAAATGTGCATCAATCAACACAAAATTCTTTAACCTGTAATATAGTGTTATTCAGCAATGTTAACCGCAATAACGATATTAACATCTGACCCTATGTAAAAGAGAAGTAAATAGTTTCAAGGGAGACAACTGTTTACATTTTTGCCGGCAAGATTTTTTCCCAAAGATGGTACTCAGAATAGAATACTATACTGTATATAGCTTCTGATTGGATGATACAGGATTGGAATTACATCTAATTGAAAGCTTATCAATTAGGTTTTAAAAATACAGAAAATCATATTCACATTTTACAAAGTATAGAAAATGCGGCATGAACATCTATATTTTTGGCGTTCTAATGCAACACTGGCATTTCAAGTAACAAGAACTGCTACCTGTTTTTTCCTAGTTTGTGTAGTCTTCGAGGAAAAAAAAAGGGAACACCAGTGGTACCCTATGGAAAATGCATTACGAATAATAGTGCTCTTGTAAGCATTAAGATTGTCATGGTTATTGTTGTTCAGATCTTTTATTTTTTCAATAACAATATTATCTACATGTAAAAAAATAACTATGGATAGTAAAATAAATGTTCTGTTAATATATAAAGCATTTGTAAAATAAGGAAAAGTGGTATAAAGAGACAACTTGCAACCAGATACCCAAACAACAAGGATGTATAATAACATAGGGGAGAATCCCTGGAGATATCATAATGGCAATCTATCAAGATCAAAAACAACAAGGATGTAAAAGTAAGGGAAGATACCTAAGTTGCAAAAATTAAATATCGTACATCTCAAAAACAGTGAAATTTAAAAAATGACATACACATGTATATATATACTGAAGAACTGTAGTGACATGATTGAATGCCAACTTATAAGACTTATGTTTACTATACTTGGCAAGTATCATGTTGCTAAAACAGAACAATTTGTATTCAGAAACCTAAAGCACATTTACACAAATGTTTAATAAGATGAAGATTTTTTCTAATAGACAATATATTTACACTCCTCCTATTCTTTATCTGACAGACAGGTATAGAAAGGTAAGCCAGTACTTAGCCACCAGGAAGGTAACAGAGATATCTTGTTAGTGATGAAGGTTTGGCACCTGTCTTTTGGGTTAAGTACTTACATGTCTACACATGATTTATATTTAGTGTTTTGGGGTTTAGTGTGACCCCCATTTTCCCTAAACAAGTAAACAATTATATTTAGGGGTCAACTGAGGATCAACTCATCAGGGTGAGGGATTTTCTTGCTGCCTTGAAGACCCATTGTTGGCAAACGGCTGTTGTCTGTTCTTTGGTCAGGTTGTTGTTTCTTTGACATATTCCCCATTTCCAGAACAGATTTTCATTTACATAGACCAATGATACAGGTTACAAGGTATGCACACCATAAACTCATGGAGACAATGAATTTTATTTAACTAACCTCTATAAATTTATCCATAGTTGAATCTGTTGGTCGATCCATTATTAGGAACCGCATGTTCTTATGCTCAATCTCCGCAGGTTCTGGTCTTCGTGACTTCATGTTTGTCATAGATATTGTTTACGTAATATGAGATTGCGTCCACTCAGAATTCTACGTTAACAAATGTACAACGAAATAAACTCTTTAAAATCGGAACAAAATAAATAAATTCACATAAAACAAAGTGAGAACAAAATGTACCCAACGATGAACTATTTATCCAACGATCTATACACAGAAAAGCAGATATGAAAGACGTTCGGCAGAATTTCCCTGTCGAGGAATTTATCCGTCAAATTAACCCATTCAACGTAGTGTGTTGACACTGCCACAGAACATAGGATTCAAATAAAGCACCACAGTAAATGACTGTTTAGTTTACACGTGCTGTGCCTGGCAATAGTCCCCACTGTTTGTAACGAACTCCATAAATGTATGACCATGTACTCCAAAAAACTGAAAAGACACAAAATGTATAAGAATTAATGCATATTTTAGGCTACATATCAAACTTAAATATAAGTAAATAAAACTTACAAACAAGAAAACTATTTTTTTATGTATGAAAATAACAAGTGTTGAATTCTCATGTACTACCTTTCTTCATGGTTCTAAGCAGAATGAATTTACATTCATACATGTAGAGTGTACATGTAGTAAGGGTGTTTTTTATTAGCTGTAATGTTCTTAATGTTTACACTACAAACTGACACTGAAGTTGATTCAAGAAGAAGATGACCTTGGACTTGGTATTTAAGTTAAGCCTTCATTTACATCACCATTGCCTATAAAAAAGACTTGGTAAACATATCATGCATATCAGATTTTTTTAAGTCCAGACTAAAAATATAAGTCTTCCAAATTAGATTTTCTATCCCAATAAGACTGTATTAATTGTCATGATATTATCAAACTATCTACAGAATATTTATTTATAGAATACCATATCTCTGTTTATTGTGAAGGTGGGCTGTACTGGGGAAAATAAGCCAACAAACTTGGACGACATTAAGAAAACAAAACACAACAACAGAAGGATTTCGACTAATTACTTCATTGTGTGCAGTGTCTGTACTAGATTATTACATGTCGATAGCTTTCCCAATAATCCAATACACAAGGTAGATCTAACTTCCCCAATAATACAATATGCAAGGTACAAAACAAAAGGAGATTGCTTTCCCAATATTGCAATAATCCAATACACAAGGTAGATAACTTTCCCAATAATAAATACAATACACAAGGTAGATAGCTTTCCCAATAATAAATACAATACACAAGGTAGATAGCTTTCCCAATAATAAATACAATACACAAGGTAGCTATATATATATATATAGAGAGATAACTATCCCAATAATAAATACAATACACAAGGTAGCTATATATATATATAGAGAGATAACTATCCCAATAATAAATACAATACACAAGGTAGCTATATATATAGATCACTATCCCAATAATAAATACAATACACAAGGTAGATAGCTTTCCCAATAATAAATACAATACACAAGGTAGATAGCTTTCCCAATAATAAATACAATACACAAGGTAGATAGCTTTCCCAATAATAAATACAATACACAAGGTAGATAGCTTTCCCAATTATAGAAAACACAAGGTAGACAACTTTCTCAATATTTAGAATAATACAATACACAAGGTAGATAGCTTTCCCAATTATAGAATACACAAGGTAGATAACTTTCCAAATAATACAATACACAAGTTAGATCAACTTTCCAAATAATACAAAACACAAGTGACAAAGTCATGAAAGTAGATGGCTTTCCCAATAATACAATACACAAGGTAGATAACTTTCCCAATAATACAATACACAAGGTAAAAAACAAAAGTAGTTTGGTTTTCCAATATTCCAATACACAAGGTGTTCCTTTTGCAAAATCACCTTTGATAATGACATGTTTATATAAAAAATTTGTAAGGGTTCCGCTGAACCCAGTGTCTCGCCTACTTTTGCTGTAAATCGCAGGCTCAACAAAAAATGAGGAAAAAATTAATAAAAACATTCCTGTAAGAAGCTTCTGTCCAAGTTTGGTAAAAATCTAGGATAGTTAATGAATCAAATTAATGTTTTGAAAACTTTAACTGCGGACTGTATGTAATGTTAACTGGAAGAAAATATAAGTCCATTTAAAAGTAAAATACAGAAAAAATGTAGTTATCTTTTTACAAAATTTACTTCTGGATACTATCTTATGATCATAAATAAGCTTCTGTCCAAGTCTGGTACAAACCCAGGATAGTTTAAGAAAGTTATTAAAATTTTAAAAACTTTAACCACAGAGTGAATGTAATGTTTCCACTCAGAAAAACTAAGTCCATTTAAAAGTAAAATACGGAAAAAATGGATTTATATTTTTACAAAATTTACTTCTGGATACTATCTTATGATCATAAACAAGCTTCTGTCAAAATTTGGTTCAAACCAAGGATAGTTTAAGAAGGTTATTAAAATTCTAAAAACTTTAACCACAGAGTGAATGTAATGTTTCCCCGCAGAAAAACTAAGTCCATTTATTAGTAAAATACGGAAAAAATGGAATTTTATTTTTACAAAATTTACTTCTGGATACTATCTTATGATCATAAACAAGCTTCTGTCCAAGTTTGGTAGAAATCCAGTATAGTTTAAGAAAGTTATCAAAATTTCAAAAACTTTAACCACAGAGTGAATATATGTGGACGCTGCCGACGAAGGAAAATAGGATCGCTTAGTCTCGCTTTTTTCAACTTAAGTCGAAGGCTCGACAAAAATGCATTCCTTTCGAGAATTTTTATCTTATATAATATTCAATTTCTAATGTAGCAACAGTTATATATACATGTCATGTATATATTTGTCAATTCATGCAGAGTCTCAGCATGCATATAGATAAGATTTTCTATGACCCAATATCAATATTCTTGTTAATAATGGCATCATTTGATTTTTTACTGACATGATTTTGATGTAAACACCAATTCATGTATTATATATGATTTCTTTTTTATAAGCAGGCTTAGTCTGATTATAAAACAGGATCTTTGTACAATGCACATTGCAGTAAAAAGTTTAATATACATAAATATATGATATCTAATTGAAAAAGAAACAGTCCATCTTAAATCGCAAACTTTTTAATTGCATGTACCAATATCACACTTAAACACTAGTACTATGGCCCAGGCTTATAAAATTCTTCCCTTCAAGTCAACAGTGAGCAGTTAAAATTTTCCAAAAATTGAGCTTCCAGGTTGTAGACTCAAAGCCAAAGGTTCATCGTTGAGCCAGCAACACTTGATTATATAAATATCTTCTAATCTCAAACATTTTGTCTAAGTACATTGGAACATCTCCTTACATTAGACTTCCTGGTAGTACTTCCTTATTTGTTTGAACTACCCTACTTCTACAGTAAAACCAGGAGATTGTAGAATATTTAGGTCATTTAAATGCCGGTAAATGACACCAGACATCTTCCAAAAATCCTGTCTGATGCACGAGTAATAATCTTATAAAACATAAATAAATATACCTATAAAACCATCCCCATGGCCATGTAAAGTATGGGCTATTATCTTATAAAAGCATCTCCATCAGCAAGATCAGACAAGATTATAAAAAAGTTCTTGGTCTTTAAAACACATGAGCAGCAGCGAATTAAGAAACCTTTTAAAGAACAATGGATTCTATCATCAGGGGGGGTAGATGCAGAACCGTAGCCCTTAAGACTTAGGTCCTTTTGTTAATTTTTTTTATGTGTGGACAATACACAAATAATAGAAAAATAAAATAAGGACCCAAGAGCTACAGTTCCACAGCTACAGGGAGGTCTAATGCTGAACCTTCATGAGCAACAGGTTTCACCCCTGATTTATAATGTTGACAAAATTCTAGTTTTCAGTGAGGTGTTTTCTGGTTATGTAGTTCTTTTTTCTTTTTGTTCATTCCTAGTAATACATGTATTGTTTTTTTTTATTTCTGATCTCATGGTACAGACTGATCTACTTTCAGTTATGTTTTTTATTGCCTTCAATTTTTGTATTGTATAAATATTTTTTTTCAAAAAGTAAGTATCCTGCACTCTTCAGATCAACTTGAAATCTACATGCAATTATGTGTGTATACTGTGTGTGACCCTTAGTCCAATGTGTACATGAAAAATACATACATGTACAATAAGTAGGACAATACAGTACATCAAAAATATTGTCTTTCTAAAAGCTCTGGAAATGATTTTAAAATATAATCCACACTTACCAAACTTAAGAATAATAATTTCCCAAATTGCATATATATATTTACAAAGACAAACTCAAGTTGTTAAAGTTTACAAAAAAACCCCACATTTTGTTACAACTATTTTAAAACCATGTTAAGCGATAAAAATTTTAAGCTGTATTGACGTATTGTGTGAATTTGTCAAACAACAGGAAAAAGGTAAAAGTCATAATATCATGTCTATGTATATTTGTGATCGGAGGTGGTCATTATAAAATGTCAACGATTGGTAACTAGTTCACATACATAATAAAACTTTCACACGTCAGACATTCCCATAATAAACAACTTCTGACCGATACTCAACCCTTCAATACAAAAACAAAAGAAATACAATTGTTCTATCAACTTACATTTACACGATATAGACAATTTCATTATCCACAGCCCCACACTTTACACTCACATTTCTCCATTGTGAGAAAATCAGAAAGAAATGAAATAGGTCATGAAAGGAGACAAAGATTTAAATCCCATTCATACATTCTGTCCAGGTACATTCTGTACAGGTAACAGGCCACCTACTAACATTCTTAACAATCATTTTAAAACCTTCAAACACGTTTATCTTTATTTGGGGTTTTATCTGACGATTTATCCTCCTTCCTTTACAGACCTATATTAACATCAATCAAATGTAAACTTATGTCGCAATTCCATACATGTAATTTGGTCTAACAAGTCATTCATGGGTCTTCATTTTCTTATGAATTAAATTTGATGTGTATGCTGTGTATTTGTTTTTTGAAGATCGTGGTGCCACAACTGATATAAAAATAATGAGATGTGGTTTGACTATATAGACTCATATACATGTACCGACAACAAAAGGTACAGGATGTTGACTTAAAGATGTTTTTTTGTCATTGATTTTTTTGTCTCATTGATGTTACAATGATGAACATCTTATCATATTTTCTTTTATTTACGTCACAGGATATCACTGCAAATCACCAAACGATGAGCAAATGTATAAATGCATCCTAGTGTAAATATTGTTACTCCAGAAAATATTTGTCTTTTCTGTTTATTCCATCACTTGACTGTCATGTTACCTAAGAAATGTTGTCAGTCTCTTTCATGTAGGCAGTGATATTTTTTTTTACTAAATATGTACATGTACCTTAGACAAGTTGTATGTACATGAAGTATTTGTTAACCTTTTATATATAGTGGCTCTTTGCAAATCCTTAACAGTATTTTTTTTCAGTACAAAGGAATAACACATAGTCATACATGTACTTTAGGTAATTAGACATGTGTCTTTACTTTTCACCAGATTACCTCCTATACACATGATACATGTGCAATATGTTCACGACTGTAAATAAAAGACATGTAAATTTTGTGCATTTTGATAATACATTTCAGTCTTAAAGACAGATACGTATATATACATAAAATTTTCCAAGTCCAGCAAAATTTTAACACTTTTCTTCCATATTTTAGTTTAATTCCTTTTTTAAACCCTCACATTCACACACCCAAAATATATAAGATTTTATAGTCCTGATTTAATACATTTACATATTACATTAAATTTGCAATACATCATGGATGTCCTTTTAACTAGGTCAAACCTGAATTTCTTTGATGTACAGATAATATCATTCTGTACCAAGCAGTAAGATCACATGATTAGTCACGTCACATGTCTGCATTAGAAAGTTGACATAAACTTAAGATAAAGGTGCTGCACAATAGTGCATTTTGTTTCAACGACAGATTCAGGGAGAGTCCCGGGGTTTGAACCCCCCTTTTTTTTTTACCATCAATGCATTTTAATGAGAACATAGTTAGACCCCCTCCCCCTCTTTATCCTGGGTTGGGAACCCACTTTTAAAATGGCTCAGCCCCTAGATCCACCCCTATGTTTATTATCCAATTAATAAAAAAAAAAACATGATACTGTGTAACACAATTGTAATTGTGGTATTCATCATTTAAATTCACAAAAAAAAAATACTAAAAAATTTTAAAAGTTAAATCTTCCGCCATCCTAATAGGAAGGTATTCATATTCAAAAGTTTAAATTAATTTACAGCCATTCTAACATTTTCACAATAAATGTCCATAAAAGGAAAACAACAATTACATGACAGCCCGATACTGCAGATAGTGAGACAAGTGCACTGCCATACAATCAAGGTTTATCTGTAGACCAATCGATACAATATGCACAACTACACACCACTTTTATCCACCTGTACTACTGATGATGAAGGGGTGAATGTCCTCTCTCCTATATTAATGTGAAGGAATGTCACGTTAAAGCACGACTGGTTATTAAACTATTTGATGTATTTGTGAACATCATATGTATTATTGATGTATATATGTTGTTATACATGTACAATACATGTATGTCAACTGAAAAATTTCAGTAGCACATTATAATTTCCTCATATTTATCCTTTGTTTATGAAATGTGGTGAAGTCCTATTTCATAAATTCTTTAGAAGATTAAAATGTGGGTTTTTTTCTGAGACAGAATGTGAAAGTAAATATATATACATGTACATGTAGACATAGTTTGGGGAAATTATACAATTACAATTTGTGGAAAAAAATCCAAGATTTTAGAATCACTTCTAATTATCAGATTATGACTTAATGCATGGTCACGTTTAAAGGAGATACAATGTACATCGATACTGACAAAACAAAGTACAAAACTTATTTGCTCTTGAATTAACCCAGAAACATAAAATATTCATCTATGTAAAATGTAATATTTATTTATCTTTAAACTAAGGACTGGGGCACAACAATTGAAAATGTTCTTAGTCCTGTTAGTTTTAAATAAATGTAAGAAAGCACAACTATATTCTATTCCTAATTATTTGATGCTATCTGTCACTGATAACAGAAATGTTTATCTCATCTCTGCAGTCTCCTAGCAGCTTTATAATGAAAAAGTATGATGATCATACATCTTCCCCACTTCACAAAAATTCTTTATAAGACATCTGTTGCTTTTAATTGGTCTCTGTGTAAAACATATCATATATACCTGGAGAAAATATTTCATTCACAAAATGATAACATGTTTACATAGACTGTCAGGTAAACAAGACACACCTGCATGTAACCTAATGACCTTTATCAAAACAAACAAAATATATCAGATATTTATTGGAAACATTTAACCAAATTTTCTCTGCAGTGGTCCTTCAAATAATCAAAATAAAAGTATGCAAGAAAAATAAACAACCAAATAAAGTTATTTACCTGTAAACATGTGTATCCTTGGAGGAAATGTTAAAAACTTATTTATCATTGGACCACTAACAATAGCACTATCACGACTATAGCAGTCTGTAACATCCAAATCATTTAGACTTACTACTATAGACTAATGACATTCATTGTGTAACATGTACATATAGATAAACAGACAAAGCGCAGTTCATATGGAAAATATAGAAATCACATACCCAGACTTCAAGCAGCAATTTTCAGTCTTAAAACCCATGAATTACAAATTCAACCCAGAGAGAGGACAACGTTCTAACATGTCTAATAAATAAGTTCACTTGTCTGGCACTGATTAATAAAGTTGTTATATACATGTACATGTAGGATAATAAATTGAGAAGGTACTAAGGTAGTTATAATATATTGATCCACAAACTCGAGAGTTCTACGATATTTGTTCATACATGTAGCTGATATTTTTTTTTACACAATTTAATACATTTACAATACATCACTAATAAATCAACTGATAATTTCAGCGTATAATACAGATTTGTTTAATTATACAGTATTACAATTATCAGAGGTTTTATCTCTAATAGTGTGGGCGACATGTCCCCCAAAGGCTGTTTATTTAGCAATATGATTATACATGTTTAATGGCAATTACATACAATGAATTTGTTAATACCCTGCATTACAATACACTGTACAATAAATTTCTGAATTGATTCAAACCAAGCTGTTAGGGAAATAAACAAGGGATCCAAAATCTTCTGTCTACATACATGTAGAATTACAGGGGTGGGGTGGGGCAGAGAAAAATACAGAAGTTAAAAAAATATTGAATGTTTTTTTTTCTTCTTATCATTTTATTCTCTGAAAATGACTCTCAATGTCTTAATTTTATCTATGTTAAATTTAACATGTATGCATTCAGAAATATCTATGAAATTGAAATTACAATTATGACAATGGGGCTCAAGTATTTGTTGTATAAATCAGCTTAGCAAGTACATGTGCCTATGTTCAGTGAACTGTGAAATTGGGGACAAAATTGTAATTTGTCATTGAACTTTGAAAGTTCACCTCATGTTATAATTTCCCTATTTATTACATTTCTATGGTCATTGGGTCACCTTTATTTGACATTAGTTTTCTTAGTTGACATCATCATGACTATGTGTACCAAGTTTCAAGTTTATCTGGCCATGCCTTCATGCTAAACTGCTGTAACAAAAAACTTTTACCTTATACAAATGGAGAAACTAGAAAACATTTACTATTTTTCTTATTGCCCATTACCAGTCAGACTCACTACAAATGCAGGTGGGTAGGAGAAATTCTATTGTCAACAGTTATATGATGCCCACCCAGTATAAATTCCTCATATAAATTAATTGTGAGTTATCTCCCATTGTAAGAAAATCTATCTGCATTTTAAAAACACACAAGTTGCTTCATTTATACTAAAAAGAGTACACATTCTGCCTCAAACTTGATTCTTTCATTAAATATTGTCTCTGATGAAATGATTAATGATAATTTTCTGTTGGTTGAAATCCAAGACAGTAAAAGACCCACAACTACCTCAACATTATAACACGGTTAGTGTTATGTTTTTTTTTTAGAAAAAAAGCATGATTGACTATTGAATCATACAAGTCTGGTTGAAAATATTGTTAGATTCAATTTTACTTTTGCACATTGTATATGTATCAAAAACCATGAAAACTTTTAACATGTTTAAAGGGGATCCAATATTACTTTTATCTTTAAAGAGGGGGATAGGACCTTTATATCAGGAATTCCGGGATCTGGTGTTTTAGGCTCTGGATTTCCAGATTGTGCCATTCAGGATCCGGGAATTCTTTTTTCAAATTTCACGATGTCGGGATTATTTAAATTAATTTAAATCAAGACCTTTAAATTTTGTGTTTTTAAGCCCGAAAATCAGAATAAGGACCCTCCAACCCCTGTTTTAACTCGCAGAGCTTACCTGATGAATGCCAACAGATCAGGCTATATCAAACATGTACCGATTTTGAAATAAAACATTTTCCTGTTAAACTTCAAATATTTGTCACAGAATAAACTTTTGATTTCACATTATGACATACAAGGAGTATATTGTGCAATCATAAAAACTTAGGGTCAATTATGTAATGAAAGATAAGTCCCAAAATGTGAAATTCTTTATCAATGAATCCGGTGGAGTAAAAACCAGAATTGGTCATTGTCGTCATCTTCGACCCTGATTTGGGACTTTTAACTTCACTAAACAAATAATTAAACACCAACAATGACCAAGAAAATGGTATCAAACACCATTCTTTTCATTTTGAGTTTTCAGGTATATTTCTGCAATATTTATCAGGTATTGTGTAATTTCTAAACATAGGAATTTTAACTTTCAATTTCGCTTCCTACGCATGAAACACGCACAAGATGAATGAATGGGCAATACACAAATTTCCCATCTGGGATCCGTTTCTCGTGATTGTGAAATAATTTTCAATGAAAGACAAGTTGACAATTCAACTTACCAGTATATTCCTGCACATTGATCGCACTCAACGCTTTTACCTCGCTCTTACAGCGAGACGGTACAGAAAAATGGGAAATCTAAATGTTTTCACCTCTACACAACCGCTCAAGCAAGTATGGCTGTCAGACTTGTGACGTCACGAGTACATTGGGGCACAAGGGGGGTAATATTGATTTACAGATGTGACTAACAACCAACAATGAGTCACTTGTTGATGAACAGGGACCTAATTATTACAAAGCTATGACAAGTCACCGATTTAAATAACTTTCAAGCAAATATTCTGATGAGGAAGCCCATAAGAAGAAAATGAAATTGAAGGGTTCTTCTATAAATTTGTATTTATAGATTGTAATTATTTATTTAAAATGTACTGTGCGTATCATTACAGTACTATATATATTTTCTAAAATAGAATTTGTTAATACTTTGTTAAATTTGAGATATTGTCATGCATTCTGGTAAATGTTATCAAAATGTATAGGTCACTATGCTATTTTTTCTAATTACAAGTAGTACAAAATTACCAAAAATATAATATTCACTCTTTTTTAAAAACAAAAGAAATAGATTTTTTTATATAATTTTCGAGATCAGTTTAATTATATGCTTTAAACAATTATATAAAAATGATGTCACCAAACTCGTTTTCTTACTGTACAATGAGTAAACAAGTGAATATTTTGGATAACTTTACAATCGTGATTAAAAAAAAATACTATAAGAGTTACCTCCCCTTACATGGCCTTTTTTTTTTGAGAGAGAGAGAGAGAGAGAGAGAGAGAGAGAGAGAGAGAGAGAGAGAGAGACATTCACATATCTGTTAAACATCATATAAAATACAACAAATTACTTATTTTTCTTTGTTTAAAAGAACCGTCTTACACATAAATTGGCAATCTGACTAAATATTTGCAGATTTAAGCAAAGAACTAGACCGACTATGTACTGCTTTTTTTTATTCCAAAATGGCGGTATACGGTAATATCTTCTTCTTCCATATACAGTTCATACCGGTCCACCATCAGTTGTACTATCGAACTTTTGCGTGGTGCAGACAACCAATATTTACAGTGCAGTTAAAAAATAGTATGTACAGTTAAAATTGCACACAACCCTTTATACAGCTTGGTCTTCTGCAACTCACACTTGAATGTGTCAATTGAGTTGCAGGCTAAAGTAGTTGGTTCCATAATTTGATGGCATCTCAGTGAAAGAACGAGTGCTGGCATATCTGCGTTCTTGCGAATGGCCCGAACAAGGAATCTTTGGTTGTGTCCTCTTAATGTTGCTGCTGTTGAAAATAGACAAGATGTTGGTATTGCATCCAGGTGGTTAACTATGCTGTACATCATTATGACTATGTTCGTAGCTCTACGCTCTTGTAGGGTTGGCCATTGCAGCTGGTTTAATAGGTTTGTTACACTGGTGGTTCGGTGGTAGTCACCAGTAACAAATCTTGCTGCCCTACGTTGTACCATTTCCAGGTTGTGGATGTTGTTTGCTGTGTGTGGATCCCAAATGATGCTTGTCTCACAAGGGTCTTTTAGCAGAGTTCCTTAGTCTTTCGTGGGCATTGGGATTTATTTCTCTGCAGCCCTGGTGTTGTTAACTAGCTTTTCTTACTACTGGGTCTAATTGAGTAGTCCAGTTCAGTTTGTGGTGGATGTTGGCCACCTGATACTAGTATTTTGCACATTCTACTTCCTCTATTAAAGACATGACTATGGATGTTATATGGCTGTCTAATTGGTTTTCTCTTGTTGGTAATGTGAATGACTTGGCACTTTTTGGGATGGAATTCCATGAGCCAAACTTTCTCTCATTCTTGAAGGGTTTCCAGGTCTTTTTGTAGTAGTTCTGCATCTGTGGTGTTTGTATCTCCCTGTACAAGACGCAGTCATCGGCAAAGAGTCTAACTGATGGTTTGTTAACTGTGTAATCTGGAAGGTCGTTAATATAAAGTAAAAAAGGATGGACCCGAGGACACTGCCCTGATGAACTCCTAATTGGAAAAGTGCAGTTTTGGATTTTCCGTTTTCAAGAACAACATGTTGTGTTCTTTCGTTTAGAAAGTCTTCAATCCAGCTATGGAGACTGCCCCGTATTCCGTAGTGGTGTAGTTTATGCATAAGTCGCTTATGTGGTAACTTGTCGAAAGCCTTGGAGAAGTCCAGGAGGATGACATCTGTTTGTCCACTGTTATCGACTGTTTTGGTTAGATCCTGGACAGATATTTTTTATCGAGATTCACAGGATCTGTGATAACGGAAGCCATGCTCTGCGTCTGTTAGTATGGTGTGTTTCTCTAGGTGTTTCATAATGCTGCTCGTGATTATATGCTCCAATATTTTCAAAGAGATCTGAATTATTCTGGTTCGTTACACATGCTGCCATGCAGTCTATAGTCTACACGCAGCTAGTCTACCAATTATTCTGGTTCGTTATACATGCTGCCAGGCAGTCTATAGTCTACACGCAGCTAGTCTACCAATTATTCTGGTTCGTTATACATGCTGCCAGGCAGTCTATAGTCTACACGCAGCTAGTCTACCAATTATTCTGGTTCGTTATACATGCTGCCATGCAGTCTATAGTCTACACGCAGCTAGTCTACCAATTATTCTGGTTCGTTACACATGCTGCCAGGCAGTCTATAGTCTACACGCAGCTAGCCTACCAATATAAATGGAATCATATGGAACGCCACGACTGCCTTATGTTAATAATCAGCATTATACGCAGTGTTCACAGCATTATATGAAGTGATCACAGCATTATATGTAGTGCTCACAACATTATATGAAGTGATCACAGCATTATATGCAGTGCTCACAGCATTATATGCAGTGTTCACAGCATTATATGCAGTGTTCACAACATTATATGAAGTGCTCACAACATTATATTAAGTGCTCACAACATTATATTAAGTGCTCACAACATTATATATTGTGTTCACAACATTATACGTTTTTTGTTGTATGATGAGATTGATGTTTGATGAGATTTATGAATGATGAGATCATTCGGTAAACTTCGTTTTTTAGCGGAAATTACCGAATCCATAATTGGTAAATTACGGTAATGTCCAGCGAACAAATTTAAAAAGTTATTAAAATCATGTTATCATAAGGTAGCATACAATATTTAAAACTGATTGAAATAAGTAAGGAAAAGATGAAACTGAGAGGTGAATGATTGAAGTAGTTCTGTTCGTCGTAAGCAATCCGAATGGCAAAATGTAAGTTAAATAATAAAAAGTTTATTTAATGAAATATCGTAGGTAAATTTGTATGATATATTCTCGAGTTCATTTCCCACTGAAGAGATTTAGCAAGGTGCCACTTTATAGTCCGTACTCAGTTTTAAAAAGCTTAATTACCTTTTAAATAAAACAGTCAGCTTTCTATAACAAATAGGTGCCATATTACGCTAGCTTATATATGTCATGATAGAGTCATTTTTGGCATCGATTTTCAGAATTTGGCATTTTTACATGAATAAGTATCTAACAGATATGGAAAATGCAGTTTAAAGCATTTCACTGTAGGTGTTAAACATAACTTTACATCAATTATTCCATTTTTTTACAAGCTTTTTAGCACGGCAAGTACTAAGATTGTCTTCTAAATATGATCAGCAGTCTTATATAGAAATTTAAACTTTCATAGAAAAATTTACCCTTTCAAGACCCTGTTTAACATTTTCATTTAAAGTCTCTTATGAAAAATGGGGTTTTGGGGATGAATAAAACGTTTACTACGTTTGTTCGTCAGTTTGCACGGTACATATATACATAAAAGTGGTATGCTTGCCAATGAAACAACTTTCCACAAGAGACAAAATGACATCACAGAAATTTTAAACAGCTAAACGGCCACAGTACGACCTTCAACAATGAGGAAAGCCCATACCGGATAGTCAGCTATAGAAGGCCCCGAAATGATACAAAATGAAAACAAACGATCGAAAAACTAACATGTATATAACACATTAATTAACAAACGACAACTACTGAAATAAAGGCACCTCCTGACTTGGGACGGCCACATATATGCAAAATGTGGCGGGTTTTAACATGTTAGCGGGATGTTGGTATCCTCCCTCTAACCTGGGACAGTGGCGTAACAGAACAACATAAGAACGAACTATGAAAATCAGTTGTAAAAGGCTTGTTAGTTTTCACGTTTGAATTGGTTTACATGGTCGTATCGGGGCCTTTTATAGCTGACTTTGCGGTATGGGCTTTGCTCATTGTTGAAGGCCGTACGGTGACCTATAGTTGTTAATGTTTGTGTCATTTTGGTATTTTGTGGATAGTTGTCTCATTGGCAATCATACCACATCTTCTTTTTTATATTAACTCATTAGATGGGTACACATATAAATACATATGATCTAACAAGAAAATAGAGTGAACGTGCATGTGGGCGGGTACTTGTATATCCCAACAATTAAAAGACACTATAAGTACTGATCTGAGAGTATATATAACTAATAAAGTACCATGCTGTTGATTAAAAATAACATCACTCCAGACCCTTTTGTTTTCCACATAATTAATATTGCCAATAATTAAGAAGTTCCGGGTCGAATCGATACCAATAATATATTCACCTGTTAACTATTACATTATCTGTACGTTCCGCATCTGACAGGAGTACCACGAAACGCTGTATTTAAGATTTTGCTATATACACGGGTCGTAATCACAGGGTTGAAACTACTTAATTCAATCATTGTCACATTGTTCCCGATTGTAGTACTTTAATCAGTATGACTTTCTAAGATGGCAATACGAATAATAAAAATCTGGACTTAAAATAAGGCGTATAGGTACAGCATGTACAGTTTTCAATTTGTTAGACGTAAAACAGCGAATCAAAGATTCAATTTTATTCATAACTCATAAAGGACAAAACTGTTGATTAAAAAATACTCCTTTCCAGAGACTTTTGTTTTCCAAACAAAATCAATAATACCAATATTAAATTGACAAGTTCCATGCAGGTCGACGGGTTCAAACAGAAAGATGTTAAAAGCAGAGAAAACTTCATCTTATAATCGGCATGACTTTATCAGATGACAATACCAATACTAAAATAAGGCTTACGCATAGTTATATTCTTTAATTCAGTCACAGACCCGCCATATCACGGATGTTGTTCTAGTAAATATATATACATATTAAGTTGTGAATATGGTGAAACTAATCCTCAAAATAAGTTTAAAATGCCCTGGTGTGGAATAAACTTGGGTTAAATTGATCATACTTCTTAATTTACTTATTTCAATCCGTTTTAAATATTGTATACTGCCTTAATGATCACATATATAATAATAACTGTTTAAATTTGTTTGCTGGGCATTAATTTACCGTAATTTACCAATTATGTTTTCGGTAATTTCCGCTAAAAAACGAAGTTTACCGAATGATCTCATCATTCATAAATCTCATCATACATCAATCTCATCATACAACAAAAAACGTATAATGTTGTGAACACTTATTATAATGTTGTGAGCACTTAATATAATGTTGTGAGCACTTAATATAATGTTGTGAGCACTTAATATAATGTTGTGAGCACTTCATATAATGTTGTGAACACTGCATATAATGCTGTGAACACTGCATATAATGCTGTGATCACTTCATATAATGTTGTGAGCACTACATATAATGCTGTGATCACTTCATATAATGCTGTGAACACTGCGTATAATGCTGATTATTAACATAAGGCAGTCGTGGCGTTCCATAGAATCATAAAAAGAAGTGCATGTATACCAGCTGAAATGTCTCGTCTGCTTTACTGATCATGATCAAATATATATGCAGAAAGTTCTAAGAAAAAACTAGGATAAAATTCAATTGAGTATTTTACAAAAAAAGATTTTCTCTCAACTGATACACCATGTAACTGAGTGAGGTCTAGGTTAGATTCACTGTCACCGTGCTAAATGGTACACGTACCACGGCATTACAATCATCATTGAAAACACCAAATCATACAGAGCAACCAATTTCTTTTAAATATAGTTTATAAAAAGACATACTCAAGAAAACTTTGACTGCAATGAACCACGAAAATAAGGGCCTGGTCAGATCAACCGCACAAAAAATACTATACAATCATTCCATACACTGTAAACATTGTGTTTAGATCCTAAACACAATTCTAAGCACATCTTTTGTGCACTTTTTTTGACATGTTTAGATCTAAACGTGTATCAGTACAATGTGTTTAGGATTGTGTTTAGAATCGTGTTTAGCTTAGAAAAATGTGTTTAATTTCTATACAATTTCATTTTTAAACGTGTTTAAATTCACGTCATGTTTAGATATAATGTGCTTACTGAAAAATGTGTTTAGAAATTAAACACAATCCTAAACACGTTTAGACCTAAACATGTATCACAAGTGTTTAAATTCTAAGCACGTTTTTTACAGTGTACATCAAATATAGTTGGCATATATATATATTATAGTACGCGAGAAACTAGACTTAACCATGATAGGTTGGATGAACCATGTTGAACAGACACGTTCTTATGTAAACAGTTTAGTTGTTCTGTTACACAACTGTACCATCAGGGGCGGATCCAGGATTTTGTCGGGTGTTTTGAAATCTAAATTGTTTTTCTTTTTATATCATGAAAATAGTTACAACTATAGAATATGGCCTTCAAATTTCAACTTTATCATGAGATTTCAAAATCTATAACAAAAGCCTTACTTCTTTGTTAGAATAAATCTTTTCGTATATACAAGGGAACATTTTGGTATCAAAATCACCACATTGTATTGTGAATTTTTCGAACTTAAAGCTCGAGGAAGACTTTGGCTGCAACCTAGGATCCCAAAATTTTCTGTAACCAAAAAGTTGCAAATGATGACAATAAATAGTAAACTATGCTAAAAGCGTTTACGAATTGACTGAACATGCATGCATTTGACCAAATCTGACGTTACAACACAAATAATGCATACTTATTTGAAGAGTCAATACTTTTTCATTTTTAATGCGATGTGCCAAAATGTATTTATTTTGTATCAAAAGTAATATTACTAAGGCCAATTTAACCCTTTGTGAATTTACAAGGAGGTGATTGCAACTTCATAACTTGGAACTCTTAGTTTGATAGCTTCCTTGTAGGCAGCAACCCTCTATCAAGGAAAAACTTAGGGCAAATTTAACCCTTTGTGAATTTACGAAGAGGTGATTGCAACTTCATAACTTGGAACTCTTAGTTTAATAGCTTCCTTGTAGGCATCAACCCTCTATCAAGGAAATCATGATAAGAAATACACGCCCAGATGTATTGTATTAACTGTGAGATAAATTCTCCGTATGCAATCGCTTCTTAAATGTTGTTACATAGAAATGGAAAGTTTACAGTTTGGAAGTTCAGATCCACAGCCTCTTGTATTGATAGTCTTTGATATTTATTTAAATAATTTGACTATACTTTAAATACTGCTCTTGCGATAGAGAGTTGTACATACTGTATAGCTGTATCCTATTGTTAAAGACCGTATGTTGACCACTCAAGTCGTTTTGTTGGGTTGCTGTGTGACTGTCATGAGGTAAAACAAATATCGTTTATTCAATCTAATCAAAATATCGGTTTCTGATTACGTTATACTACATATGTAGTATAACGTAATCACTATGTAGTATAACGTAATCAGAGACCAATATTTTAATTAGTTTGATCGTTTATTCATACTTTAACACTATCAACCATTTTCTTGTCATATTTTTATGCCCCACCTACGATAGTAGAAGGGCATTATGTTTTCTGGTCTGTGCGTCCGTTCGTCCGTCTGTCCCGCCTCAGGTTAACGTTTTTGGTCAAGGTAGTTTTTGATGAAGTTGAAGTCCAATCGACTTCAAACTTAGTACACATGTTGCCTATGATATGATCTTTCTAATTTTAATGCCAAATTAGGGATTTTACCCCAATTTCTGAACATAGAAAATGATTATGCGAGTGGGGCATTCGTGTACTGAGGACACATTCTTGTTTTATATGTTCTATTGTACAATAAATAACAAGATCCCAACATATCAATGGCTACATTGGTTGGTTTTAAAAGATTGAAATTAGGAATTTCGACAAGAAAATCCATGCGGGTGGTCATCATGCAAAATTGGGTTGCAGTAGTATGCACATTCCTTCAGTCATGAATCAGATGTTTAGTAGTTGTTGTTTGTTGATGTGGTTCATAAGTTTTTCTCGTTTCTCGTTTTTTATTTAGATTAGATCGTTGGTTTTCCTATTTAAATGGTTTTACAATTACACTAGTAATTTTTTGGGGCAATTAATAGCTAGCTGTTTGGTTAGAGCCAAGGCTCCGTGTTGAAGACCATACTTTGACCTATAATGCTTACTTTTACAAATTGTGTCTCATTGGCACCCATACCACATCTTCTTATATCCATTGTTGTAATATTTATGCCCTAAGAATCCCATAATTGGAAATAAAATATCTTCTTCTTCTATTATATTATTTAGCAAAATTAAATACTAGTATGCTTCGAGAGGCAAATAGGATAATATCTCTCCCAGGGGGCAAAGTTTTATTCCAATCAAGCTAGGGAGATTTAAGCTACTAATGGCATGTCCCAAAAAAATGTCTAGTATTGTAACTGGGAATGTGACCTTGATCTTTACTAAATTGACCCCAAAGTCAATCAGCTTCTTTGCTTTTCCCACATTTTAAGTTTCATTCCAATCAACAAGTAAATTTCTAGTAAAAATCCTGAAACCATTTTAATTTTTTTTTATTTAAATTTGAAACAGTGACCTAGACCTTTGCTTAGTTGACCCCAAACTCATTAGGCTTTCCCCGCTTCCCTATGTATTATGTTTCATATCAATCAAGCAAAGTATAGTGAAGTTAACACCTGGAAACCATCACCTCTTTTTAATCCTTTCATTTCTAATAATATTATGTAAGTGAATTAAACTGTTTGTATAAAATTTTTCAAAATCATGTCAACAAACAGACATTTAAAGATTGCAAAAAAAACAAACATCTTTATATTTCTAAGGACCATAACTACCATCAAATGTTTTTGATCAGCACCAATTCTGAAACCTAACTGAAATATTTCATATACGATTTTCATTCAAAATTTCACCAAAATTGATCATTTAAAGAAAGGTGGCAGATACCAAAGGGGTTGTCAAACTCATAGTAAAAATAAATTGACAATACCATAGAAAAAACAATAAAACCTCCCAAAAGTAAAAAAGAGTCAGCAAAAAACAAAATAGAAAGCTAATGACTGAGCGGTACAAACCCAAACAAAAAGCAAAAAATGATTTCAAATGCTCTGAAAGTGTAAGCAATCCTGCTGCACATGTGGCAAACTAGTGCTAATGCTCTGAAATGGTAAGCAAATCCTGCTCCACATGTGGAAAACTACTGCTAATGATCTGAAAGTGTAAGCAAATCCTGCTCCACATGTGGCAAACTACTGCTAATGCTCTGAAATGGTAAGCAAATCCTGCTCCACATGTGGAAAACTACTGCTAATGATCTGAAAGTGTAAGCAAATCCTGCTCCACATGTGGCAAACTACTGCTAATGATCTGAAAGTGTAAGCAAATCCTGCTCCACATGTGGCAAACTACTGCTAATGCTCTGAAAGTGTAAGCAAATACTGCTCCGCATGTGGCACACTACTGCTAATGCTCTGAAAGTGTAAGCAAATCCTGCTCCACATGTGGCAAACTACTGCTAATGATCTGAAAGTGTAAGCAAATCCTGCTCCACATATAGAAAACTACTGCTTATGCTCTGAAAGTGTAGGCAAATCCTGCTCCACATGTGGCAAACTACTGCTAATGATCTGAAAGAGTAAGCAAATCCTGCTCCGCATGTGGCAAACTACTGCTAATGATCTGAAAGTGTAAGCAAATCCTGCTCCACATGTGGCAAACTACTGCTAATGATCTGAAAGTGTAAGCAAATCCTGCTCCACATGTTGCAAACTACTGCTAATGCTCCGAAAGTGTAAGCAAACCTGCTCCAAATGTGGCAAACTACTGCTAATGATCTGAAAGTGTAAGCAAATCCTGCTCCACATGTGGCAAACTACTGCTAATGATCTGAAAGTGTATGCAAATCCTGCTCCAAATGTGGCAAACTACTGCTAATGATCTGCAAGTGTAAGCAAATTCTGCTCCACATGTGGCAAACTACTGCTAATGCTCTGAAAGTGTAGGCAAATCCTGCTCCACATGTGGCAAACTACTGCTAATGATCTGAAAGTGTAAGCAACTCCTGCTCCACATGTGGCAAACTACTTCTTATGCTCTGAAAGTGTAAGCAAATCCTGCTCCACATGTGGCAAACTACTTCTACTGCTCTGAAAGTGTAAGAAAATCCTGCTCCACATGTGGCAAACTACTGCTTTTGTAAGTACAAATAAAGTGATAAGTCTAATTATGTAGGTCATTCTAGAAAAAGAGGACATTATTGTAGTTAGGACAATTATGACATACATGTCCTCATCTGTGAAACAGATACTCCATAATGGCCAACCAACATGTGTTAGGTCCTTAATATTTTGACTTCAACTTTACCACTTGGAACTCTTGCTTTAAAGGCTTTTAAATAGTTTTGGAAATGACAGGACCTAACAAGGCTGCTGGACAAATATGCTCAATGTTGAAGGCCGTATGGTGACCTATAGTTGTTAATTTCTGTGTCATTTGGTCTGTTGTGGAGAGTTGTGCACTGTACGGCCTAAAACAATGAGCAAAGCCCATACCGCATTAATTCACCTATAGTAAAAATCAAATATGTTAGCGGCCGTCCAAACTCTTCCTAACCTGGGACAATTCAACTTAAAAAAACAGTTGATGAAGGCTTAACTTATTAGATATTTATAATTATATACAAATAGAAATACATCGAACAAAAACACAGAGTAGACGTGGCCGGATTTGTACATCTCAACCGTGTGAACAAAAAGACATTTAGTACAGATCTGAGAGTATACTTGCTGATAGCCGCTAGTAGAAAACAAATAACGACTAATTGACACAAGAAAGCATGCATTTATGACAATATTATCAATCAGTTCACATCCAATGGATTTAGTGCAAAGGCGTCATAAACAGTCAGTGAAAACATAACTGAAAGATAAAGGTATCGGAAGATTGTCTGTACAGAAAAAGACCAACCGATAAACAACAGTATACACAAAACGCAACATGAAGAAAACTAAAGACTGAGCAACATGAACCCTATCAAACACTTGATCTCAAGTGCTCCGCAGGGTAAGCAGATTCTGCTCCACATGTGACACCCTTCATGTTGAACATCTTAGTACAAACCCGGTGATTCAGTATGTCACATTCAGAGAAAAGTGGGGGGGGGGGGGGGGGGTTGTAGTTACGCGGACAATTGGAACATATTCGTTGTCGTCTGTGAAACAAATGTTCCAGTCCGATCAGCTAACTCTTTTATGGTCTTCAAATTTCAACTTTATCACAAGATTTCAAAATCTATAACAAAAGCCTTACTTCTTTGTTAGAATAAATCTTTTCATAAAACACGAGAGAAAATGTCGGCTTCAAAATCACCACATTGTGGATATATTGTCAAAATACTATGAATTTGTCACAGGCACTTACTTGTCTAAAAAAAAAATAATCCTATATACCTTAATATAACACAAGGTACTTAACTTAAGGTATATAGGGGGGGATTTGAGACAAGTGCCTGTGGATTTTGTGCATTTCTCCAACTTAAAAGCTCGAGGAAGACTTTGGCTGCAACCTAGGATCCAACATTTTCTGTAACCAAAAAGTTGAAAATGATGACATTGAATAGTAAACTATGCTAAAAGCGTTAAGAATTGATTGAACATGCATTTGACAAAATCTGACGTTACAACCAAATAATGCATACTTATTTGAAGAGTCAATACTTTTTCATTTTTAATGCGATGTGCCAAAATGTAGTTATTTTGTATCAAAAGTAATATTACAATAAAATTGAGAATGGAAATGGGGAATGTGTCAAAGAGACAACAACCCGACCAAATAAAAAACAACAGCAGAAGGTCACCAACAGGTCTTCAATGTAGCGAGAAATTCCCGCACCCGGAGATTTTATGTAAAATCTGTAGTATTTTGCCCGGATTAAAAAAAAATCAAAAAGCTAAGGACAATTTAAGCCTTTGTGAATTAACAAGGAGGTGATTGCAACTTCATAACTTGGAACTCTTAGTTTGATAGCTTCCTTGTAGGCATCAACCCTCTATCAAGGAAATCATGATAAGAAATACACGCCCAGATGTATTGTATTAACTGTGAGATAAATTCTCCGTATGCAATCGCTTCTTAAATGTTGCTACATAGAAATGGAAAGTTTACAGTTTGGAAGTTCAGATCCACAGCCTCTTGTATTGATAGTCTTTGATATTTATTTAAATAATTTGACTATACTTTTAATACTGCTCTTGCGATAGAGAGCTGGACATACTGTATAGCTGTATCCTATTGTTAAAGACCGTATGTTGAACACTCAAGTCGTTTTGTTGGGTTGCTGTGTGACTGTCATGAGGTAAAACAAATATCGTTTATTCAATCTAATTAAAATAGATTCATCGTTTATTCATACTCTAACACTATCAACCATTTTCTTGTCATATTTTTTTAGATGTTCTATTGTACAATAAATAACAAGATCCCAACATATCAATGGCCACATTGGTTGGTTTTAAAAGATTGAAATTAGGAATTTCGACAAGAAAATCCATGTGTCCTTTTCATCATGCAAAATTGTGTTGCAGTAGTATGCACATTCCTTCAGTCATGAATCAGATGTTTATTAGTTGTTGTTTGTTGATGTGGTTCATAAGTTTTTCTCGTTTCTCGTTTTTTATTTAGATTAGATCGTTGGTTTTCTTATTTAAATGGTTTTACAATTACACTAGTCATTTTTTGGGGCAATTTATAGCTAGCTGTTTGGTTAGAGCCAAGGCTCCGTGTTGGAGACCATACTTTGACCTATAATGCTTACTTTTACAAATTGTTTCTCATTGGCACTCATACCACATCTTCTTATATCCATTGTTGTAATATTTATGCCTTTAGGGGCCCATAATTGGAAATAAAATATCTTGATCTTCTATTATATTATTTAGCAAAATTAAATACTAGTATGCTTCGAGCGGCAAATAGGCTAATACCTCTTTCAGGGGGCGAAGTTTTTACCAATCAAGCCAGGGAAATTTAAGCTACTAATACCAGTCCCCAAAAAATGTCTATTGTTGTAACTGGGAATGTGACCTTGACCTTTAATTAATTGACCCCAAAGTCAATCAGCTTCTTTGCTTTTCCCACATTTTAAATTTCATTCCAATCAACAAGTAAATTTCTAGTAAAAATCCTGAAACCATTTTTTAAAAATTTTCTATTTAAATTTGAAACAGTGACCTAGACCTTTGCTTAGTTGACCCCCAAATCATTAGGCTTTCCCCGCTTCCCTATGTATTATGTTTCATATCAATCAAGCAAAGGATAGTGAAATTAACACCTGGAAACCATCACCTCTTTTTAATCCTTTACATTTCTAATAATATCATGTTAGTGAAATAAACTGTTTGTATAAAAAATTTCAAAATCACGTCAACAAACACATTTAAAGATTGGTTAAAAAAACACCATCTTTATATTTCTAAGGACCATAACTAAGTTTTTAATCAGCACCAATTCTGAAACCTAACTGAAATATTTTGTATACACTTTTCATTCAAAGTTTCACCAACATTTATCATTTAAAGAAAGGTGGTAGATACCAAAGAGGTAGTCAAACTCATAGTCGAAAATAAATTGACAATAACATAGAAAAAACAATAAAACCTCCCGAAAGTAATAAAGAGTCAGCAAAAAAGCTAAAGACTGAGCAGTACAAACCCAAACAAAAAAGCAAACGCTAACGCTCTGAAAGTGTAAGCAAATCCTGCTCCACATGTGGCAATTTAAACTACTGCTAATGCTCTGAAAGTGTAAGCAAATCCTGCTCCACATGTGGCAAACTACTGCTAATGCTCTGAAAGTGTAAGCAAATCCTGCTCCACATGTGGCAAACTACTGCTAACGCTCTGAAAGTGTAAGCAAATCCTACTCCACATGTGGCAAACTACTGCTAACGCTCTGAAATTGTAAGCACATCCTGATCCACATGTGACAAACTTCTGCTAATGCTCTGAAAGTGTAAGCAAATCCTGCTCCACATGTGGCAAACTACTGTTAATGATCTGAAAGTGTAAGCAAATCCTGATCCACATGTGACAAACTTCTGCTAATGCTCTGAAAGTGTAAGCAAATCCTGCTTCACATGTGGCAAACTACTGTTAATGATCTGAAAGTGTAAGCAAATCCTGCTCCACATGTGGCAAACTACTGCTAATGATCTGAAAGTGTAAGCAAATCCTGCTCCACATGTGGCAAACTACTGCTAATGATCTGAAAGTGTAAGCAAATCCTGCTCCACATGTGGCAAACTACTGCTAATGATTTGAAAATGTAAGCAAATCCTGCTCCACATGTGGCAAACTACTGCTAATGATCTGAAAGTGTAAGCAAATCCTGCTCCACATGTGGCAAACTACTTCTAATGTAAGTACAAATAAAGTGATAAGTCTAATTAGGTAGGTCATTCTAGAAATAGAGGATAGTACATGTATTGTAGTTACGACAATTATGACAAACATGTCCTCATCTGTGAAACAGATACTTCATAGTGGTCAACCAACATGTGTTGGGTCCTTAATATTTTGACTTCAACTTAACCACTTGGAACTCTTTCTTTAAAGACTTTTAAATAGTTGTGGAAATAATGACAGGACCTAACAAGGCTGCTGGACATATATGAAAATAAGGATATGTGTTGTGATTACCACCCAAATAACTATAGCTGACTATGCGGTATGGGCTTTGCTCATTGTTGAAGGCTGTACAGTGACCTATTATTGTTAATGTTTGTGTCATTTTGGTCTTTTGTGGATAGTTGTCTCATTGGCAATCATACCACATCTTCTTTTTTATATACAGTATCTAATATAAACTAACAGACAAAGATGTCAACAAAATGTATGGCATTCAACATTGAGCAAACACATCTTATAGTAAGCTATAAAAGACCATAGTATGAAAAAATTGAAAAAGTCAAAAAACAAAACACTACAATAAATGAATAACAATTATAACAGACCACAACCATTGACTACCAGTAGATCACAAGACAACAACCATTGACTACCAGTAGATCACAAGCTCCTAACCTGGCCTACTTTTTTGCCAAAGGCTAAGTTGTTAAAGCTCAGTTTTGCAGAAATGGTACTAAACTTGATAATTCATGTAACTAGAGCCTTTTTTCAATTATGTGGGTTTTTTTTCATTATAAGACAACAGCTTTTAATAGTAACGCACGTTATTCAGTGTGCACCACATTTTTTATGTTTTTTCTTCATAGACAGAAAAAATATTACATTTCTTATAATTCAATTTAATCTTAAATCCATTTTAATCCTTAGAAAACCATGAAAAAACGTTGATGACGTCACAGTCACATGACTAAATTATGTCTATGGGCTCATAACAAAATAACGTCAGCCAATCAGAAGACGTGTTACATCCAAAATGAAATTATTCATCTATATTGAGTAACTCTGCTCCATGACATTAAACAATTCCATTTTCCATTCAGTTCTATTCTCAATTCAATAAAATAAAAGGACAAATATCCCAGTAACATCTTTATTTCAAAATAATAAATCAAAATTGCAAGTAAAATGAGAAAACAAAAAAAATAATAGATTATTAAAGTCAGAAAACTGACATGATAAACAATTACAACATTATGACATCAAATCTTCCAGATCTGGTATTGCTAATTAAATAATAATATTTACACATATTCATAAAATGAAATTCAATCGTAGCAGCTTCTAGCTCAAGGTGTCATCTTAAGGAAATCTTACTTAGGAAATTGAAAATTTCATCAAGTTTGGGATTTTTGATTTTGGAAACTAAGGGCACATTTATTTGGTCACAATTTAGCCAATTTGTGTTGAGGTAGTGTAAAGAAAAGAGTAATATACCACTATTTGTTTTGTACTAGATATATTTCCATGGACCTTATTGGAATCCAAAGTTACTTCCCTTTTCATGACTTTGTACAGTAACATCCACTTATTAATGACTGCTTAAGAAAACCTAGGATGGATCTTTTATCAGAATTTCTTGTACTATTTGTTTAAATTTGAATACCAATTGTCAAATAAGAAAATCAACCAGTTTGCTTTCCCTCAAGGTCAAAAACATAAATAACTCAGACTCAAATTTATATCATTGGGAATAATCTATTATGCAAGTCCAACCTTTATACTATACCTGCGATTTGTTATGCTTAAAAAGTGTAGCAAATATTTCCAAAAAGGATAAATTGTTCAAAATGCCCGTAAAAAAGAGATTTATTTAAATATTTAAATCATCCAGCTTTAAAAAACTTCTCAACATATTTTATAATTTCAGACGTTCAAAAATTTCATTCACTTGACATATAAATGTGAAAACATTATAATAGCTATAAGGTGCCAAAATTGAATATAGAATGGTTAGGGAGTAAACCAAAGTTTTTAAACTTTTAAACAAATGAACCAAATGACTTACTGGCATACAAGCATGATATGTCAATTCCATCTCATATTTGATGAAAAATAAGTAAATACATGTGTTCAAAACCATATCAGTATTTACAATGCATGGTTCACATAAAAAAGAATTTTTCTATATGGTTAATTTCTGTACTGTATTCATCAGTATTTAAAATGGTTCACAAAATACACATTTTCTACATGGTTTATTTTTGTACTGTATTGAATCAGTATTTAGAATGTACATTTATGGTTCGTATAATAGGAGTTTACTACATTGTTGAATTTCAGTACAGTACATGTAACAATCACTTTTTTCAACATACATGTATGGTTCACATAATAGAACTTTTTTTCTACATGGTTTATTTCAGTACAGTATAAAATAGTATTTAGAATGTACATGTGTTCTTTAGTGGTGGATCCAGCCATTTGAAAAATGGGGGGTTCCCAACCCAGGACAAAAGGAGGATTCCGACTATATGTCCCATTCAAATGCATTGATCGTAAAAAAAAAGGAGGGTTCCAACTCCCGGAACCCTCCCCCTGATCCCCCACAGTGTTCATGGTATGTTTAATCCTATACTTTGACTGTTATATGTGAACCAAACCAAAGTAAAACTTTTGTATTCATATGGTTAATTTTCACTGACCAGTCAAATGTAGGGTTCAAATACTTAAATAAGATGGAACAACAAAAAAATGTTTTCAATATGTCACAAAAAACAATAAGCTCACTAACAAGTTGTAAATAATCTCTAATAAAAATGTATACATATAGAGGGATTTCATTTTTGGCTGCATTTATATGTAGCGGATTTCCTTTAAAACACTTGACAATGTTCAAACTTTTCAAAACTTTTTTTGAAATTTAGAAAAATGAAATATTCAAAATGACAATTTTCCATTTGTAAAAATTAAACTAATATTTCTGTTTTTATTTCTCTCAGTGAGTATTTCCATTTGTCAATTACAGGCTTGCAAAATACACATAAGCTGGACATTTTTATGTATTATATTTGAAAATTTCTGCATTTAACTTTTTTTTTGCCAGTGTAATACATATAAGCTGAATGCAGCATAAATCAAGTCCAAGTGTAAAAATTAACTAATGAATAAAAAAATCATCACAACGATCATTTAAATGCTTATAATATATCTAAATAAGTAAAAAATCTACAAGAAAACAACCAGTTTTTTGTATATAAAATGTTCTTGAAAAAAATTAATCTTCAAATTCACATGATAATAAATGATTATGAAACACAAACATTTGTTATGTCACTTATGTGTGAGTATTTTTTACAGACAAAGAATTAATGGGGGTCTGGATGGAGTTTACGGGAAAGAGATTCAGGGGCATACAACAGAGAATAATGGGCATTAGATAGAAAAAGAATGGGGATATAAAAATAAAAGAGAACTATGACGCAGAAATAGAAAAAAAATGGACTAAAAGAGTAAAAGAATAACAGGAGATGGCCTAAATAGCAAAAGGATACAGAAATGAAAACCCCTAAACCAGACCCTCATTTTTCGTCATAAATCAAACCAATAATAGGGGGTCCCATTGGGGAGTTCCGATCCCAGATCTCGCTTACTGTTTTGTTAGATTCCCGTATCCTGCTTACACTATGTACGTAAGCAATTCTCATTTTTTTTTGTCTTTTCCCAAGTCCCACAAGACCTCATTTCCCATTTTCACACCACAATAATTTGACTTTCACGTGTCACGCTTACAAAAAATCGGCAATCCTGGGTCACGCTTAGACCCCAATGAGACCCACATAATAGAAATGCAACATTTTTTCAAGGTTTCTTTCACATCTACTAAAAATAAAGTAATTAAAGAAGAATTTGGGTTAAAAACACCCAGATCAAAGAATTTGTGGTGAAGAGATTTTATTTCCTCTAAAAAATAAATGACTAGAATAAAATGCAGTGTAAATGTATATATACATCATCAACAATATAAAACAATTATCTAATAAAATATTAAAGCTAAAAATAAACAGGATTGAAATAACGCATTAACATAAGTAAAATTTAGAAATAACTCCTATAGTCATGTACAAATCCATATTCAAATGTCATATTCAAATCTAGTGATTTTAAATAGTAGAAAAATTAGATAGAAACTTTAAAAATCTCTCATACCTTTTTTTGTTATTTCTCACAAATCAAACAGAAGAGACCCATTATTAACCCTTGACCCTTGTATCAAAATAAAACCTACATTATGAACTTTAATGGAATAAAGATATAGAACTTATATCTAACATCATTGAAAAAAAGATGACTAAGAATAACTGCTTAAACTAAACCTTCTATACTTCCAAATCTTTTTCGCTTTTAATTTGAACATGTAGGATTTTAAAAGAATAAATATAAATAGATATTTTTAAAAAATGATGCAGATTTTTGGAAATTCCTTTATCGACAGAAAAAAGAACAATATAATTTTTAATAAATATCTTAAATTGTAACGACGGACTGAATTGACAGTTCTCTTTTTAATATTGTTTAATAAAATTCTATTCCTTTAGACATGGATGATATGGACGAGGTATGATAAACAAAAAATGTTTAATATTTTATAAAATGTAAATCTTTTGACATAAAACATGATATAATATAAGCACATTGTATAATACACCACAAATATTAACCTCACAATTTAACACAACACATATTCTACAAATAAATTTCTGTTCAATTATTTCAACATATAATTTTAATTATGCAAATGTACTTATCTACATAAATTCACTTTAAAAGTGACCTTTTCTACGTGTACACTACACATAAAAGTGTCATGAATATATTTATACAATTGTAATAAAAAATAACATTAAGCACTTTTCAATCGAGATGTACAATTACAACCTATTAACCTTAACCACTTTTGAGTAATTTTCAAAAGAATCATACATTTAAAAAAAATCTGCCCAAAAAATTCTTTAAATTTCCTTCATTTTGATTTTTTTTAAAACAAGAATCAAAGTAAAAATGAAATATGGGAGATAACTCAGTACTTGTAAAAAATCTTCCCAAAAAACACTTACAACACCTTTAAGTTATTCTATTTTATACAATATTTTCTGCTTTGTATTTAACATTTGGAAAAAATAGGGTCAGTTTGTTCAACACTATTTAATAATTTCATTTGATGACATGGACAAACATCTATGACGTATCATAGTTTTAACTACTTTCACAGACAACAGATGGCGCAGATCTGAGTTGAAGGATATAAAACTTTAAATAGGTGATATGTTTTTCAGATTTAGTATAATTTTTATTTTTTTAAAGCATTCATGTCAGAGTTCTTAAGATCTGTGTTTGTGAGAAGCTTTAAACATGTTATTGATAATCGTTGAAAAAAATCACACGAGAAATTTTCTTAAAGTGTTATGTCCCTTAACTGGGGTCTACTCCCTTAGGTAGTCTTGAAAAACTTTATTATACAGCTCAGGGTTGGTTATAAATAATGAAAGATCAACCTTAAACAAAAAGTAAAACATCACAAATTAGAAATGAACATCTATTGTGCTGCTTTCAAATATAAGGATAAAATGTTACAAATTTTTAACACCATCTTACAACATACATACTGGCAGGATTATTGCACAACAAAAAATTTCAAAGATAAAAAAATTAACAAAAATTATTCATGTTTTGTAATTGGTTTCTATAACTATAAAAGTTGTGTCCCTTGTTTTTTTTTACAGACACCCAAGTGTTTTAAACAATAGTGATACATACAATCTTGGTACTTGACTGATTTGTAATTATTAAAAACACACTTGGCAAAGTAACTTCAATGCCCATGTCATGAAAAAAGGACTATCATAAACAATCTTCTTATTTTTATCTTAAAATATTAATGCACCAGCTGTTTGACTATGATGATGGAAGTTTTTAATGACCTTGACTGGCCATACGGCCCTCACACGGTCATTTTGTTTTTGACTGTGTGAAATTTGTCTTTAAAATATAAATTTCTTTTTTTTATTGCAAAAGAATTTTGAAAGTACAAATAGGTTGTTTTATTACAAAACCATCTATAATTTTCATAAGGTGATCCTGCATCTTCTTATATGACAGGCAACAATTTTCATCATGATTCTATAATTACAATCATAACGCTAATTTTACAAACAGAAATGTTCCGATGAAATGTAAATACCTGATTAAAACTTCTAGTTGAATCAACATTAAAAAAAAAACCAGAATATCATTCCAAGTAATGAAATTTAGTAGGATTCTTCAGTTATAACAATTTAAACTTCAGAACCCACAACATTGATATAAATTAACTTATAATTTCAATAATAAGAAAACTTATGAAAATTATTCTTTAAGATTTTTTTCCTCCACATAGTCATATAGTTGTATTGTCATTTTAATAAAGAATTACAATCAATCTGAAAATGAAATTATTGGTCAACATGAGCCAACTCAGCTGACATTGGGGCATAATTTATTCATAGCATCTGTGAATTGTTGACCGTTAAAACTAAAAAACTAACCTCAAAAAAACAAATCCGTATTCTGGTAAATCAAAATTGCCATAACACTCTAAAAAAAATCACTGTACATTAAGAGTATTTGATCAAATATATTTGAAACATTACGATGCACATGTAATAATTATTCAATTCAATTCCTACAGCATTTACATGTAAAAATACAATTATTTATATATATGAGTGAAAACAGACTGCATATATTGTTCATTCAAGTTAATTGTAAAAATACAATTTGTCATTCTATAAAGTTTGTACATTTAATTCTGTTTCAGCAACTTCAATCAGTCTGATGTGAAATAGTTGTTTCACAATAATATTGAAACAAATGATTTTAGAAAAACAGGACAAACATTCAAAATTCCCAACTTAACAGCTCGGGCAAGTGATCAGACTATTTCCCGACCTCTATTTTGTGGGCTAGTGTTTTCATAATTGGGCGGAATACAAGTTTCGTGATAGCTAGGAGGTCTTTCTTTGCTACAATCTTCCTCAACAGGTGGCGCTGTGGGCTGTGGCTGATTCCAGACACGGTGACTGGGATCTTCATCTGTCAACATTTTGTCTGTAACTTGAACAGGCTCTGATGGCACATGACCATCACATGTTTCCTGAACAGCATGGTAAACAGCACTTCCTGTTGAAAGTGAAAGTAGACATAATTAAGACAAAGTTGATGGCACATGTTTTAAAAGACATCATGATAAACAGCTTCATAGCTTGCTGATTAGTGTGATCCAAGTTTCCATGTTGAAGGTCATACTTTGACCTTTAATTGTTAACTTTGTATACATTTGGATGGAGAGTTGTATCAATGACACTCATAACACATCTTCTTATTTATACTTGTCAGATTATCTCTAATTCTATATAATGGTCTGACTGGTACCCTTACCTTGTGAGATACTCCTAGGTAAGCTGTTGGCACTTTGGTGAGAGAGGATAGCCTGCCTTTTGATGTACCAGACCAGGAACATGATGAACATTGCCATACAGATGATCACACAACTCAAGATGGCTCCAATAAGAATCAATGTGTTCTGGTCTGGACCACTGGATTCTTTCTCTGAAACTTAGAAAAATCAAAGTTTAATTTCTTATTAGTATCAATGTGTTCTGATCCATACCACTGGTTCCTTTTAGTACCAATGTGTTCTGATCACTGTTTTTGGTGGGGTTCATTAATACCAATGTGTTCTGACCACTGTTTTTTTGGAGGGTTTATTAGTACCAATGTGTTCTGACCAATGTTTTTTTTTTTGGGGGGGGGGGGGGGGGGGGTTCATTAGTACCAATGTGTTCTGATCCATACCTATGTGTTCTGATCCATATCAATATGTTCTGATCCATATCAATGTGTTCTGATCCATATCAATGTGTTCTGATCCATATCAATATGTTCTGATCCATACCCATGTGTTCTGATCCATATCAATGTGTTCTGCTCCATACCAATGTGATCTGCTTCGTACCAATGTGCTCTGCTCCGTACCAATGTGTTCTGCTCTGTACCAATGTGTTCTGATCCATATCAATGTGTTCTGATCTATATCAATGTGCTCTGATCCATATCAATGTGATATGCTCCGTACAAATGTACTCTGCTCCGTACCAATGTGATCTGCTCTGTACTAATGTGTTCTGATCCATATCAATATGTTCTGATCCATATCAATATGTTCTGATCCATATCAATATGTTCTGATCCATATCAGTATGTTCTGATCCAAACCAATGTGTTCTGATCCATATCAATTTGATCTGCTCCGTATCAATGTGCTCTGCTCCGTACCAATGTGTTCTGCTCTGTACAAATGTGTTCTGATCCATATCAATATGTTCTGAGCCATACCAATATGTTCTGATTAATACCAATGTGTTCTGATCCCAACCAATGCGTTCTGGTCCATATCAATGTGTTCTGATCCATATCAATATGTTCTGATCCATATCAATATGTTCTGATCCATATCAATATGTTCTGATCCATACCAATTTGTTCTGATCCATACCAATGTGTTCTGATCCATATCAATGTGTTCTGATCCCTACCAATGCGTTCTGATCCATATCAATGTGTTCTGATCCATATCAATGTGTTCTGATCCATACCAATGTGTTCTGATCCATACCAATGTGTTCTGATCCATACCAATGTGTTCTGATCCATACCAATGTGTTCTGATCCATATCAATGTGTTCTGATCCATATCAATATGTTCTTATCCATACCAATGTGTTATGATTCATGCCACTGATCCATATCAATATGTTCTGATCCATATCAATATGTTCTTATCCATACCAATGTGTTATGATTCATGCCACTGATCCATACCAATGTGTTCTGATCCATACCCCAATGTGTTCTGATCCATACCCCAATGTGCTCTGATCCATATCAATGTGTTCTGATCCATATCAATATGTTCTGATACATATCAATGTGTTCTGATCCATATCAATATGTTCTGATACATATCAATGTGATCGGATCCATACCAATGTGTTCTGATCCAAACCAATGTGTTCTGATCCATATCAATGTGTTCTGGTCCATACCAATGTGTTCTGATCCATACCAATGTGCTCTGATCCATATCAATGTGTTCTGATCCATATCAATATGTTCTGATCCATATCAATGTGTTCTGATCCATATCAATATGTTCTGATACATATCAATGTGTTCTGATCCATATCAATATGTTCTGATACATATCAATGTGATCTGATCCATACCAATGTGTTCTGATCCAAACCAATGTGTTCTGATCCATACCAATGTGTTCTGATCCATATCAATGTGTTCTGATCCATATCAATATGTTCTGATCCATATCAATGTGTTCTGATCCATACCAATGAGTTCTGATCTGTATCAATGTGTTCTGATCCATATCAATATGTTCTGATCCATATCAATGTGTTCTGATCCATATCAATGTGTTCTGATCCATATCATCAATGTGTTCTGATCCCTATCAATGTGTTCTGATCCATATCATCAATGTGTTCTGATCCCTATCAATGTGTTCTGATCCATACCAATGTTTTTTGTGGGGTTCATTCGTTCAGTCTTTAGTTTTGTGTTTTGTTTAATGCTGTATTTTTTGGTCTGTTCCCAATGTTTTGGTCTGTTCCCAATGTTTTGGTTTGGCAATGATAAAATTCAAATTGAGAAAGGAAATGGGGAATGTGTCAAAGCGACAAAAAAACGACCATAGAGCAGACAATAGCGGAAGGCCACATGTAAGGAGAAACTCCCGCACTCTGAGGGGTCTTTCAGCTGGCCCCTTAAAAAATATGTATACTAGATCAGTGATAATGGACGTCATAATTAACTCCAAATTATAAATAATAGTTTGTTTTCACCTATTAGTTTGTATATGTATATCCATCTTTCAGCATTCTTTTACTGTTTTTGTGTAGTGTATATTAAAATTTTATTTAGCTTTTTCTTTTTCATATAGTACTGTCTGTCTTTTTTAACCCTTTGTTATTGATAGCCCCTATTTTATACAAAGCAGTATAAATTAACGTAACAGACACCTATCATATCTGTTGCCAGGTGGGTTTCGGGGGTTCAGACTAACCCTCCCTTGAAAACAAATAATAACTGTTAAAGTCAACGTTCTGTTCGAATTGTGTCTGTTAAAGTCAAGTTTTTGAGGCCTGCCTATTACCCTTAATATACAAATGTATATGCATTTGAATATTGCTGTTTGGTGATAAATATTTATCTATCTATCAACTCTTTTTAAGTATCACACACATAAGAAAAAGCAGGATCTTGGACTATAAGCACATTCAAGATAAAATTGCCTCACTGAAGAAATTGAATTTTGGTTCTGAATATTCAGACATGGCCCATATAATTTTTAGAGTTTGCGAACAATGCTGAAAATTCCCCATGGCAAGAAAAAACCTTTCCCTTCAAATTAGAAAAATAGGTTACGGTTAATTAAGAAATTATTGAGATGTTTTTATTATTGCCAAAAAAAGTTAATGGGTTATAATTGCAATAATTTAAACTTGCATTTTCGAAATTTTGTATATGATTACAAAGGATTTTTCTCATTCATTGTAAAATTTAAAATTTAGTCCAAAATGATAAAATCTCAATAATAAATGCACATAAGCAATTTTTGAAATTACAGTAAACAGTTCACAAAATCTCAATAATTAATTTAATACACACAAACAAATTTTGAATTTACAGTAAACAGTACACAAAATTTCTATAGACCATTCCATTTCACTCCAGAAACACCACAACTACATACCTTTAAATGGGACAGCAGCAGTCTGTGTTGTAGAGCACCTTGACACAACTATGATTTCAAAGTCATATTTCCCCACCATTGTTGCCCATGTGCCAACTGTGTTCTCTAGTCTTATATTGGCCTGGTTACCAGTAGAGCACCAATCTTTTCTAGTCAGCTGGTTGTTACACTGTCCTAACTGTAAAATGAACTAATTTTTTACTTGAAATATATAAACAACATAAAATATACATTTGGTAATGTACATATATCTAAGGCTTATTGAGATGGAGCTTCAGAATTTTTGTAGGTGTAATACCACCAAATCATAGTACGTCACATCTGTTTGCATAAGAAAACTTGAAGTTACATGGTTACTAAAAGTAAAGCTATAAAAATTGGTACTTGACCTGTATTTTGAGGTAGTAAGCCTCGAGTATAAGTTTCATAACATTCAGTTGATGCAAACTTAGTTACTAAAGTTATAGAACTTAAATGAAAAATTAAGCAAAGGGCATTACTCTAGAACAGTAAAAGTGATCATGACACCATCAAAATTCAATAATAATCTGTTTATTGTGGTAATAAGCTAGCATTTCCTATAAGATTCATACCATTAACAGATAAATGTACTTACAACAGCAGGACTAGCCGACCCAAACTTCCATACTCCAGTATCGTAGATAGAAAGCCTTAGATCACATGTCTGGATCTGGTAGCTAGATATGGAGATACAGAGATTGGAACACTGAAATTTGTCATCGTTGGCGATCAGACTGATTCCACAAGCTTTCTCAAAGAATTTATCACCATTGACTGTGATGTATAGCTGATCGTTCAGCCCCAGCGAGTATTGTTGATCTTCATTACATGGTTCATTGATTACAACTGAAAGAATAAATCATTGAATATTTTTTTTATTGGTATAAATATTGATTTTGTTCATTGCATGGTTCATTGATTACAACTGAAAGAACAAATACATGTACATGTGAAATATTGTGGGCTGATCTGATGAGTCAAGTCTTCATTTGATAAATAGAGAATATCATATGGCTTTTTCAATATCGCATCCGTATCGACCAGAGACACCAATATAATCACAAGAGCTCTGCTCGAGGGATTATATTGGTTGAGGGTTGATACGGTGTGTGATATTGAAAAAGTCATATAATATACACTTTATTATATACATATACCTCAAGTAGATGTTTTTATGTGACATGACGTCATACAGATTATAGGTTTGACATGACATCATACAGATTATAGGTTTGACATGACATCATACAGATTATAGGTTTGACATGACATCATATAGATAAGGGATTTGAAAGCCTTTGCAACAGTGACTGCAATCGATGACGTGACGTCATACAGATTAAAGGTGTGATAAAGCTTTTGTACCCGTGCTGATATCGATATCATCACGGGTGGCTGATACAGCACGCTTGCCAATGATTGTATTACACATATCATTTATCTGTATTCACTACTAAGTATATAATAAATTTTGATACTGTCTTGTGCTGTTTAACCACTGTCCCAGTTTAGGGTAGGTTCAGCATGATTTTTGTTTGCTATTTAAGGTGGTACCTAACACTACAGGGAGATAACTCTGTAAAGTCAGCTAAACGTTTTAATTACGTTTTCTTGTAAAAGGAATATTAAGCTTCTTTCTTTTCTTCTTTTCTTCGTAAATTCCTCTGCAACGGAGCACCCGAGTCACACGGTAGTAAATAAATAGTTCTTATATTTTTATGTAAAAAGAGTAGTAGGTGAAGGGATATATTTACAGGCCATTATTTATCTTTTTATTAGAATTTAAAACACTAAAAAACAAAACATTTGCTATGTTAAATGAGTTTTAAATAGGATGTTGATAAGATAAAAGATTTAAAATAAATACAATTGGTGCTCAAGAATTTACAGTGATGATGTTTACATCAGTTTAAATAATAATTGCATTATTTACATGTATATGGTAACTCATAGATGTATAGCTGATTGTTGCATGGTTGATTGATGGTAACTGAAAGAACAAATACATGAAAAATATTCTCTACTGGTCTGATGAGTCTTTTTTGATGGATTTACATACTATGTAGTTTGTTCTTGTCTTGTGCTGTTACACCACTTTCAAAGGTTACGAGAGGGTTCAGCAGGCATAATTAGGATTTATTTTGTTTGTAGTTATATATATTCAATATGCTGTTGGTTCTGTAGTTTGAATAGCTTATCATTTTGTCATTTTAAGATTCATGTATAGCTTACTATACAATTAGTGTTTTGCTCATTATTGAAGGACTTACTCACTCAGCGACTTATAGTTGGTTCTCCATTGCCATTGTTCCTTTATAGTGAATAGTTGTTCATTTGCAGTCATAACACATCTCCTTATTTCGATATACATGTATATATTTTTTATGACATGTATACATTTTATGTTTTCACCTGTCATAAGTCAGGCATCTGACGTACAGTAGTTGTCGTTTGTTTATGTAATTTATATGTGTTTCTTGTTTCTCGTTTTTTATATAGATTAGACCGTTGGTTTTTCCGTTTTAATGGCTTTACACTAGTAATTTTGAGGCCCTTTAAATAGCTTGTTGTTTGGTGTGAGACAAGGCTCCGTGTTGAAGGCCGTACATTGACCTTTACATATCATGCTATAATGGTTTACTTTTATAAATTGTTATTTGGATGGAGAGTTGTCTTATTTGCACTCACACCATATCTTCCTATATCTATATATTGATAATTTGATTGTTGTTTGCTTCGAGTCCAATGGTAAACTCTTCACAATTTGTTTTTACAATGAGTCAAGTTGTCATGATATAACATATGAGTTTATATGGTATAGAATATATATGTTACTTTAAATTAGAGTCATTACCTGACTTCTGAAAAGCTAGACAAGAAATAATCTGTGCCACAATCAAAATGAGTACTTCTGTCTCCATGGTAACAACACTGAAAACAACAAAATAATGATTAGTAAATAATATCTCAAATTTTTCATAAAAAAAGGTTGAACATACTACATGTACTAAGGGGTCACTTAAAACTCACAAGCGCATAGAACTTCATAGCAAAATAACTAAAGACAACAATAAGATAGTGTTTAATCTAGAACTTAAAGGCATGGTATTTTTTTGTTAGTCTGCTCTTTGAGCAGGGTGTTGCCTCTTTGACCTATTCCCCATTTCCATTGTCAGTTTTATTCAAAGAGACGACAACCGAACAAAACGGCCAAAATAACTGTTCCTATTTGGTCCATATACCCCGATTCATATTCTTGTTGTATACTGGTTGTTGGGTGACTGAACCCAGGGTAAACAGACTTTGATGGACATGATGGATATTTTCTTATATCAAAGGTTTGTGGTTTTCTCCTGGTACTCCAGCTTCCTCCACCTATAAAAACTTGCCGCCATGAAATAGCCTAAATGCAGCGTGTTAAAGTAATGTTAAGATATCATAATTCAATCAATCAAGGAAAACTATGAAAAGTGATAACATACATGTACTAATATATGGTGATCTTCTAGGGGGGGGGGGGGGGGGGGGGCAGAACCTTTTTATGGATGTCGAGATCAAGCTTGGGTATTTGGAATTTAAGGTTTGATCAGTTCCGTGATCCAGGAATTCTTTTCTTAAATTTCGGGATGTCTTGATTTAAATATTTTATGGGGTCCGGTCCGCTTAAGTAGAGGTATAGAAAGAGACAGCAAAAAAAGGTTTTTTGCATCAGTAGAAAATCGGATAAAAGAAAAATTGTTTAAATTCGGGACCAGCTATATTAAATCACAGTCGCTTGAATTTTAGTGATATATGTATGACAAAAAAATAAAAAAATACTGTTATATATATGTATAATATTTTTCATACATATGGGCGTTTTTCAATAAAATCGTAACTTTCAGACCTAAAAAAATGGAAAATCAACTTGTCTAAAATTTAATTTCAAGAGTTATTTTGAATACCTCTATAATAGACCTGTTTGTAAACAAAAAGTGCAATCTTAAATATTCTTTAAAATGATATTATTTTCATAATTTGTGTACTGTTTCGTAGGGGACTTTTGTCCCCTACGAAACTTCTTCTAAACACACATATTTTTTAATGTTTCCGATAGACATTCCAGTTTGTTTACGTTAAATACTAGACAAATATCATTTTTTTCTGGATTGGAAAACCAGTTTTATCGATAAAGATTAGACAGTACTTCACACATGAAGGTTCAACTCCTGTTACGTAGTGGACATTTTGATGCGTTTCGTAGTGGACAAAAAGTTTCGTAGTTGACATCAACCCTAAAAATTACATGAAACTAACCATGCTAACCCTTGTTATTTGTTTTGCACGAATATAATTGAAAAAAGATTAAACCAAATGCTCCGCAGGGCGTAGCTTTATACGACTGCAGGGGTTGAACCCTGAACGATTGGGGCAAGTATGGACACAACATTCAAGCTGGATTCAGCTTTAAATTTGGATTGTGATTAAATAGTTGACACAGCATAGGTTTCTGACACAGAATGAATGTGTTCTAATGAACTTAAAATTTTTGTTTTCTCTTACAGCAATTTATTATGCTGTTGAATATTAATCCTCTTAAAAAAATGTTTGAAGAAATTTTCTTTTTATTTATGAAATTTCAAATGAGAAAATTGAACCCAATTTTTTTAATCACATCCCCCTTTCCCTTATTCCAAAACTAATCTCAATTAAAATTTCTAATGGAGTTTGCAACAATAACTAATCATTTAAATACATCATAAAATATTAAGATGTAAAAAAACTGCTTGTTATCACTGAATGGTAAAGATTATTTTAATTTATCAGTTGGTAGTAAAAAGTGAATATACATTGTATATTGTATATAACAAAGATTTAAGTTGATTCTGGACAAAGAAAGATAACTCCAATTAAAAAAAAATCTTGCTATTGCACAATATTGTGCAATTAGATATTTCTTGCTTACTATTCTGGACAAAGAAAGATAACTCTAATTAAAAAAAAAATTGCTATTTCACAATATTGTGTAATTAGATATTTCTTGCCATTGTGCAATACTGTGCAATTGAAAAGACTTGCTATTGCACAATATTTAATATAATAATTTTAGATCCTGATTTGGACCAACTTGAAAACTGGGCCCATAATCAAAAATCTAAGTACATGTTTGGATTCAGCATATCAAAGAACCCCAAGATTTCAATTTTTGTTAAAATCAAACTAAGTTTAATTTTGGACCCTTTGGACTTTAATGTTGACCAATTTGAAAACAAGACCAACCAGATGCTCCGCAGGGCGTAGCTTTATACGACCACAGAGGTTGGACCCTGAACCGTTGGGCCAAATATGGACACAACATTCAAGCTGGATTCCGCTCTAAATTTGGATTCTGATTAAATAGTTGACACAGCATAGGTTTCTGACACAGAATGAATATATTCAAATGAACTTAAAATTTTTGTTTTCTCTTAGAATTCACTATGCTGTTGAATATTAATCCTCAAAAAAAAAAATGTTTGAAGAAATTTTCTTTTTATTTATGAAATTTCAAATGAGAAAAATTGAACCCAATTTTTTAATCACATCCCCCTTTCCCTTATTCCAAAACTAATTTCAATTAAAATATTCTAATGGAGTTTGCAACAATTATAATTACTACTCATTTAAATACATCATAAAATATTAAGATGTAAAAAAACTGCTTGTAATCACTGAATGGTAAAGATTATTTAAATTTATCAGTTGGTAGTAAAAAGTGAATATACATTGTATATTGTATATAACAAAGATTTAAGTTGATTCTGGACAAAGAAAGATAACT